>NC_056731.1:1724585047-1724737547 GCF_019279795.1 Protopterus annectens | reverse complement strand
GTGTGTGTGTGTGTGTGTGTGTGTGTAATACAAAGACACACACACACACACATATATATATATATATATATATATATATATATATATATATATGTATATGTATATATATATATATATATATATATATATATATATATATCTAGGTCCCTTACGAAATCCTGAACACACAGAATCCCGACACCCAAAATACTGAGACGAAAAGCCCAAAACCCCACATTACCGAAATGTTGAAAGCGCAAAATTCAAAATTGCGAAACTAATACATACATACAGCACACACACAAACATACACACACCCTTCCTCCCATAAACAAACAAGCCCCCCACACCCCCCTACTTTATTATTCTAATTCCGAGATCACACAAACATATACACAAGGCAAACTCACACCCACACATTACAGTCCCTCACACACACACACACACACACACACACACACACACACACACACACACACACACACACACACCACAGTCACAACACACACTAAAGCCCCTCACAAACACACTTACACACGTATACTTACATGAACCACAACACGAGAAGTGCTAACTCAAAATCCCTTAACATCGGGATTTTGAATTTTGCGCTTCTGGTCTTTAAGTAATGTGGGGTTTCAGGCTATTCATCTTGATATTTTGGGCGTCAGGATTCTGTGCAATCGGGATTTTGTAGGGGACCCAGATATATATATATTGGTGGTGTAGGGGGCATGCACCCGTCAGCAACTTAAAGTTAAAAAGTTAGATTATCAGTCAATAGTGAATTGTATTATACAAGTATTAATAAATAAGGAAGTTTTATTTCAGTTTTATCTGAATTATGTAAAATAATGTTATCGCACAGACTATATAGCAAATTGTTTTGGAATTTTTTAACACAAACTATGCAATTTCAATGAGAAGGATAAGTCATTAATATTAATAAAAAATAGTACATACTCTCTATTTTGGGAGAATTATACATGGAAATTTATTTCTAAAATATGCAACACTCTTGCATGAAGTAGAAAAGATATTTGAAATGTATTAAGTGTTGCTGTAGATGCAGTATGATTGTTAAAACTGATTAGAAACATATGTTTTACGACAGTTATATTCTACAGATTTTGGAATAGATTCTTGATATTAGCTTAAGCATTGTAGTCTGATAATTTAACATTCATTAAACATTCATTACTGTTTAATTATCCACTTTTGTCTTCCGTTAATGCATAGTGATGTAATCCTTTTGGTATTCATCCACTTTTACATATGAAATTATTGCAAGAATTTCAAAAACGCTTGTTAAATCTTTTGTTTTTAATTTCTTATTAAACCACCATTGTCTAGCAATATGAAACTGTTGCCATCAATTTGCAAATATGAAAACAAATCTATAAATTGTAACTCCTTGTTTAATTTTTCATTGTTAGAGAGCATAATAAAACTATTCTTGGATATGTTATAAGCATTTTATTTCATCAACTTTTCCATATTTTATTAATATTAAAAGAAAACCTTTTACAGAATATATAGTTAGTTGGCTACAAGTTCAATTCAGTCTTGTCAGCTTTTGTTTTAAATTGTCAATCTTTGTTCACACTGCCTATCAATGATCAGCCTCCCCTCTCAGTCAATCTTCCCATTTGCTGCACAAATGTTGAGAACAGCCAACATGTGGATGCCATTATTTAGACAGCCATCAGGGATGGTACAAGGTTTGTCTTCTTTAGTTTCCCAAATCCTACTTGCAAAAATTAGGCAAGATGATAGGGAGAGATGTGCAATGGGCTGTCTATGGAGAAGAGGAAGAATTGTCACTCTGCAAGAGTCACTCCCTCTATAGCAGCCCTGCGCAGCATGTGTAATGGTTTCTTAGGTTTCCACCAGGGAACTGCACCAACCTGGGTGCTACAAGTGCATACAAAGCCTTGCCAAAACCCTAGGAGAAGCAAGAGAGCTATGCCCCTGCACTTCTCTCCCCTCCCTACCTGGTTCTTCCAGTACTAGTGGTACTAAATGAATCCAATTTACTTGGTTACAATACTCTATCCCTCTGTACCATTCAATCAGGCTAGTAGAATCTCATTTGCTGAAATAGAAAATGTAGCAATTAGAAAATAATTTTCAAATCCTTTATCTTTATTAATCAGTGTCGGCTGGTGACTTCAAATTAAAGGGGGGCTTCAGGAGACAGCTGAATGAGTGGGGCCAATGTGAAGGGGTGTGGCCAAATAGAAATGGGTGGGGCTATGCTCAAAACCACAACAACTGGAACTTTAATTAAATACGATGCCCTGGGTGCCAAACCATCATTACGAGAGTCCAATCAAGACAAAATGAAGTGTAGAAGAAAAATTTTTTCAGTGCATTGGCTATATGACAACTTACTTAATATCTAGATGGAGACACAAAGGCTGTGAAGCATGAAAAAATAAATTACTTTTTAAATACATTACCGGAATGCCAGTCAAAATCAAGTATAAAAAACAAGCAGCACTCAACTCAAACCCCTTCTCCTTGCACTGCAGTTCTAATTATAATTTATATTCAGCTTTATAAAATTACCAAGTAACATGCTAAAAGTAACAATGTCTGCGATACCCCCAATTGTAAAAATGTTTCTTATCCAAAAAAGACATGCTGCCTGACAACAACTATCTACTTGTTGCATGGGGAAGACAAGATCAAAGTAAAAAATGAACAGCAAACAATAAATAATCTCAAGATAAATTGCTTAAAGGATTGCTGCATACGTTATGGACCACACATGATAGACTGGCATTCTGTTTAGTTTACGGATAAAGTCTGCAAAGATAACTGCAATATAATGAGCTTCTGAAAATATTGTAATGCTGTCCTTTATTACAAATACTGTCATATGCATTTCAATACCTAATGCTTATACATTATCTAGTTATGTAAATATTCTCTGCATGGCAACAACAAAAAGGCTTTCAATGTTGGTAATTCTTTAACAGTATGCTTATTAAAGCTTACTTGCATCTTACAATCTCTGACAAGCTTACCTGATGGTCATTAAAGCATTGCTACTTAAACACAGAGTAACAGGGCACTGCGACAGCATGCATTTTCTGAATAATAAGAAGCATAAATCAACAGTATAAAAATATGACAGAAAACCAGAACATTCTGCAAAATCAAGGACAGATAAAAAGCCATGGTTGTACTTGTGGTATACCTTGGATGGGGGAATACTCTGCACACTTAACTGCATAACTGATCCTTGCCTTGCTTGGACACATCCAGAGCCACTACAATGGGAAGTGGGGTGCAACAAGTATGTCCTAATTTGAAATGTCTCTGGCTGACGGTGATGGCTCTGACACTCATACCTCTCAACCTCAGAGCAAAAAATCTGGATAAAGCCATGCATAGAAGTGGGACACAGGCCCAAAAATAAGGACAACTTTTAAATATTGCTCTTATAAACTTAGAAAGATAATAGAATAGTAGTAGGTCTTGCATTAGTATGAATTTTCTGAAGGATATGAAATCTAAAACTCAAATGTCTGCCATTATTTTCTAACTTCAATCTTTAATGTTTTGCCACTAATTTGCCAGAAAACTACAATTTTATGAAAAACAGACCAAAAATGTGATGCAAAAATATAAAATTGCCACACAATACAGCTGGGATCCAGTCAAAGAAATGACACCTTTTTAATATTGGTACTGTTAACTTGAGCAGCTGACAAAATAAGAGCATCTACATGCATTTCTGAAATAAAAGCAAACTATAACTCTGATCATTACAGTTATTTATAATTGTAAACCCTCCACGTTTTCTTCAAAAATTGCCATTTTGTGGTGGAATTATTAGGAGAGCAACATTTTGAGCCAAAATTGGGGACGGTTGAGGTTTGGATATTCCTGATTCTATAAAGCGATTTATTTGCACATACCTCTCAACTTCTTAATGCAGAAAATCTGGACAAGGCCAAATATATTGGGTGAACATACAAACAATACTAAAATTGCTCTTGTATAAACTTAAGACAGTTGATGAAATAACAGGTCTTGCTTTAGCATGCATTTTTCTCAAGGTTATGACGTCTGAAACTCAATGTCTGCCATTATTTAGTGACTTTATTCCTAAATGATTTGCCAGAAAACCACAATTTTTATGAAGAACAAACCAAAAATAAGAAGCAAAAATCTAGTCATTCTGCAAAAATCTGGACAGTTGAGCGATACAGTTCAGCCAGAGCTGTCTGAGTTTGCTGCCCTTCCCCCCCTCACAAACTCATGGTCGAATGGAGCCTCCCCCTGCAACCATTCCAATGTTCCATTCCTTGGTTATTTCGCCCCATTTACCATAAACACTGTAACGTGCATACTGCTTTACTTCTGCGATGATTTAGATTTCATTTGAAAGTTTTATTTTGCATTTTACAGCACAAACCCTAATAGATACCTGCTAAGCAAAGCAATGCAGTCTCAAAATGAACATAGACTTAGCATTAAATCTTCTCTTATATTGAAACTCACATTCATTGAAACAGCATTGAAACCCACATTCAAAGAAAATACATTTTGCCAGTGGCAGATAAAGATTAACTTTGGGCTGTTTTCAAATCATAGGCCCCTTGAACACGAAACATACACATGCTCTTTGATACACCTTCCTGACCTTGTACAGTACAGTACAGTTGTTAGACGGCATTTTACATTTATTGCTTTGAACATTTTTCCAGTAAACAATGAAACAAAATGCATTCACCAATAATGACAAAACTGCCCAATTCAGAACAATTCCATCATAAAAGTCTAATCAAACTTCTGTAGTCCACCAGTATCAGTAAATATGCACAATCTCTGAAGAAGTAAAAGCCATCTAAATAATTCCACATTAAAGAAATCTGTAACTAATGAAGAGGTTGCTGCTAGCAAATAACTTTATATGTCATTGTTTCATCTACAAATAAAGTGCATGTTGCCCTTGAGGAATAAATTGCCTATGTTGCATTAAAAAAATGATAAGATAGTAATATCGCAAAAGGGAATGGATGGCAAACTGATAACAGGTTCATAGTTACTAGGTATCTTCACTAAAAAGGACTGCAACATCCACCTCCTTTACAAGGCAGTACATTATCAACAATGTATCTACCTACTGCGGGAGTAGAACCCACACCCTTCTGCATCAAAAGTAAATGCACTACTTGCCATGCTATTAACAATGCAAGCAGGCTCAGCATAAGCAGCACTAAACTTTTGTTCCCCTGCAGCTCTCAGCTCCTTGTAAAATCTTCTCGACACTCAGCTGTATCTCTGAACTTTGCAGCACAAGAAATCTGGAAAAAGCCAAAATGTATTGGGGGGGGGCAAAAGACAAAAACCAGGGACACATTTTAAACATGCTTGTATAATGCTGGAAAGTTGCTAGAACAAAATGCTGTGTTATCACCATACATTTCACTGCCAAGTCTTGAACCCAGGGGACCCTGTGCAAAACAGTCAGAGCAACATACCACTATGCCAAATCAGCTGTTTTGTGAAAGAGAGGAAGAGAGAAACTTAAATGGCTACCATTTAGTGAATTCAGTTTTCATCTTAACTCTCAACCTCATAGCAAAAAACACGTGGACAAAGCCAGTAATGGGGGAATACAGCCCCCAAACATATTCGGTGAATTCAGTTCTCACCATAGCTTTCAACCTTAGCACAAAAAACCTGGATGAAGCCAATAATGGGGGGAATACAGTCCCAAAAATAGGGACAAATTTCAAATATCCATGTTATAAACTTAGAAAATTGCTGGAATAAAAGATTTTGTGTTACCATGTACTTTCTGAAGAATATGAAGTCTGAAATTCAAATGCCTGTTATTTTTATTTAACATTTGTTAACCAGGAAAGTCGGACTTGGAGCAAAAGCCAATTTTCAGCAGAGCAGGGACAAACATGACATATACGTGTCTTTGTAAGATGGGAGGACATGCAGACTCCACACAGAAGGCACCACAGCCAAGAATCAAACCAGAGAACCTATAGCTGTTAGGCAACAATGCTACCAGTGCACCACTGCTCTCCTGACTTTACAAGTTAAAACAAACAGACAGAAACCACAGATTTTATGAGGAACAGAACAAATATGAGGCAAAAATCTGCAAACATTTTACAAATGGTGGTGGGTAGGGAATTCAGGCCCTTCCAACCTGCACCCAAGGTACAGGGTTCAGGTCTGAGTATTCTCCACCCACCACCATGTGGTCTCTAGCCACCAGTATATAGCAACTGGGGCATTACACACACACACACACACACACACACACACACACACACACACACACACACACACACACACACACACACACCTCTTCTCCATAGCCTGCAGTCCTTACCTGAATAATCCACAGCAGAATCAATGGCTGGTCTCCTTCCCTGAATAATCTGCAGCAGCAGAATCAATGGCTGGTCTCCTTTCCTGAATAATCTGCAGCAGCAGAATCAATGGCTTAGCCCACAAAGCTAATGGCGTCACACATGCCAGTTGCAGCAGCTGGTTTCTTTAGACTGCCCGTGCAAACCGGCTGGTTGGCTCCGGGACTGGGGTTTCCTGGTTGGCTCCGAGAGTAGGCTAGGGTTTCCTGGCAATGCGCGAATAGGCTGCAGGCTCCAGCCTGCGGGCGATGCAGTTCAGTGTCCTTCTGTTCTGTACGGCCATTACCGTACAGACTTCTTGGGCTGCATGGCAGAAATGCCTTTCTCCCGTATCCGGACTGCCTAACGCAGCAGTCTGTAGTTCTGTGAGTATCAGGAACTCCAAGCATGCATGCATTGAGTTCTTTGACTCATATTATTTTTTTTTTTACTTTTGTATTTCATATGCCCGAAGGCAGGAAGATAGGAGGAAGGTTAGGAGTGTAGCAGTGAGGGTAGGAACTTTGAATGTTGGCAGTATGACTGGTATAGGAAGAGAGCTAGCTGATATGATGGAGAGAAGGAAGGTTGATATATTGTGTGTGCAAGAGACCAGATGGAAGGGAAGTAAGGCCAGGTGTTTAGGAAACGGGTTCAAATTGTTTTATCATGGTGTGGATGGCAGGAGAAATGGGGTAGGGGTTATACTAAAGGAACAATATGCCAAGAGTGTTTTAGACGTGAAGAGAGTGTCTGACCGAGTGATGTTTATGAAGCTCGAAATTGATGGTGTAATGATGAATGTTGTTAGTGCATATGCTCCACAAGTTGGGTGTGTGATGGATGAGAAAGAGAAATTTTGGAGTGAGTTGGATGAAGTTGTGGTGAGTGTACCCAAGGGTGAGAGACTAGTGATTGGAGCGGACTTTAATGGGCATGTTGGTGAAGTGAACAGAGGGGATGAGGAAGTGATGGGTAGGTATGGTGTTAAGGAGAGAAATGCAGAAGGACAGATGATTGTGGATTTTGCGAAAAGGATGGACATGGCTTTGGTGAATACGTATTTTAAGAAGAGGGTGGAGCATAGGGTGACGTACAAGAGTGGAGGAAGATGCTCACAGGTTGATTATATACTATGTAGGAGGGCCAGTCTGAAGGAGATTGGAGACTGTAAAGTGGTGGCAGGGGAAAGTGTAGTTAAGCAGCATAGAATGGTGGTATGTAGAATGACGTTGGTGATCAAGAAGAGGAGGAGGAGTGTGAAAGCTGTGCCAAGGATTAAATGGTGGAAGTTAAAAAAGGGTGATTGTGAAGTGGAGTTTAGGGAAGAGTTAAGACAGGCACTGGGAGGCAGTGGAGAGTTACCGAATAGCTGGGTAACTACAGCAGAACTAGTAAGGGTGGCTGCTAGAAAAGTGCTTGGTGTGACATCTGGACAGAGGAAGGAGGACAAGGAGACCTGGTGGTGGAATGAGGAAGTACAGGAGAGTATACAGAGGAAGAGGCTGGCGAAGAAGAAGTGGGATTGTCAAAGAGATGAAGAAAGTAGACATGAGTATAAGGAGATGAGGTGCATGGCAAAGAGAGAGGTGGCGAAAGCTAAGGATAGGGCATATGGAGAGTTGTACGAGAGATTGGACACTAAAGAGGGAGAAAAGGACCTGTACCAATTAGCTAGACAGAGGGACAGAGCTGGGAAAGATGTGCAGCATGTAAGGGTGATAAAGGATAGTGAGGGAAAGGTACTCACAAGAGAGGAGAGTGTGTTGAGTAGATGGAAAGAGTATTTTGAGAGGCTGATGAATGAAGAGAATGAGAGAGAGAGAAGGTTGGATGATGTGGGGATAGTGAATCAGGAAGTGAAACAGATTAGCAAGGAGGAAGTAAGGGCAGCTATGAAGAGGATGAAGAATGGAAAGGCTGTTGGCCCAGATGACATACCAATGGAAGCATGGAGGTGCTTAGGAGAAATGGCAGTGGAATTTCTAACTAGATTGTTTAATGAAATTTTGGAAAGTCAGAGGATGCCTGAGGAGTGGAGAAAAAGTGTTTTGGTACCTATCTTTAAGAATAAGGGTGATGTGCAGAGCTGCAGTAACTACAGAGGGATAAAACTGATTAGTCACAGCTTGAAGTTATGGGAAAGAGTAGTGGAAGCAAGGTTAAGAAGGGAGGTGATGATTAGTGATCAGCAGTATGGTTTCATGCCAGGAAAGAGCACTACAGATGCAATGTTTGCTCTGAGAGTGTTGTTGGAGAAATACAGAGAAGGTCAGAAGGAGTTGCATTGTGTCTTTGTAGACTTGGAGAAAGCATATGACAGGGTGCCTAGAGAAGAGTTGTGGTATTGTATGAGGAAGTCAGGAGTGGCAGAGAAATACGTAAGAGTGGTACAGGATATGTACAAGGGTAGTGTGACAGTGGTGAGGACTGCAGTGGGAGTGACAGATCCGTTTAAGGTGGAGGTGGGATTACATCAAGGATCAGCTCTGAGTCCTTTCTTATTTGCAGTGGTGATGGACAGGTTGACAGATGAGATCAGACAGGAGGCCCCGTGGACTATGATGTTTGCAGATGACATTGTGATCTGTAGTGAGAGTAGGAATCAGGTTGAAGAGACTCTGGAGAGGTGGAGATATGCTCTAGAGAGCAGAGGAATGAGGGTCAGCAGGGCTAAGACAGAATATATGTGTGTAAATGAGAGGGAGGGTAGAGGAATGGTGAGGATGCAGGGAGTAGAGTTGGTAAAGGTGGACGAGTTTAAGTACTTGGGATCAACAGTTCAGAGTAATGGTGAATGTGGAAGAGAGGTGAAGAAGAGAGTACAGGCAGGGTGGAATGGGTGGAGAAGAGTGTCAGGAGTGATTTGTGACAGACGGGTACCAGTAAGAGTGAAAGAAGGTCTACAAGAGGGTAGTGAGACCAGCTATGTTATATGGGTTGGAGACAGTGGCATTGACAAAAAGGCAGGAGTCAGAGCTGGATGTGGCAGAGTTAAAGATGGTAAGATTTGCAATCGGTGTGACTAGGATGGATAGGATTAGGAATCAGTATATTAGAGGGTCAGCTCATGTTGGACAGTTTGGAGACAAAGCAAGAGAGACGAGATTGTGTTGGTTTGGACATGTGCTGAGGAGGGGATGAAGGCTATATTGGGAAAAAGATGCTAAGGATGGAGCTGCCAGGTAAGAGGAATAGAGGAAGGCCTAAGATAAGGTTTATGGACGTGGTGAGAGAGGATATGCAGGCGGTTGGTGTGACAGAGCAAGATGCAGAGGATAGGAAGAAATGGAAAGAGATGATCTGCTGTGGCGACCCCTAACGGGAAAAGCCGAAAGAGAATGATGATCATTAGCGGATCATAGAGTTCCGCTGTGGCAACCCCTAACCGGGAAAAGCTGAAAGACACAACAACATTCTTTTCTTCTACAGGTGGGGGGGGCTGCAGTCCTACAGTCCTATAGTACGAGCCGCCCTGCTATTAATGAAAATCTGTTCAAAATATTAAACAATGATTTACACTTGTTTAATCTGAAGTCTAAAAAAATACAAAAAAAATCCTATGACATAAAGAGAGAAAATAATGTGGCACTCTGGCCTGCATGTTAAGTAAACATTTTTGTAATAAATTAAGATATTTACTAAGGGCTGTTTATGTTGATTTCATTGTGCTGAGTCAGGTACTTCTTTCTGTAGTCATCAAGAATGACAGCTAAGTGTACATTTTAAAAGAGAATACACGTATTGTTTGTTTGTGTCTTTCGGCTTTTCCCGGTTAGGGGTCGCCACAGCGGAACTCCGGTCCGCTAATGATTGGCAGTAGAGTTTTACATGCTGGCTTGCCGGGCCTAATGCACAACCTTCAACGAAGGAACGCCCGTTCAACCATGTCGCCACACAGAAGACGCTCTAACTGAGGATCGAACGGGCGACATCTAACTGTGAGGCGACAACGCTACCGTAGCACCACCACCACAGTTAAAAGAGAATACATGTATAAGCTGTGTAAATTAACAGAGAATACATATATAAGCTGTGTAAATGAACAGCTTTTTCTTAGCTGCATTGATAAATCAGGCTAGTCATCATTCCCTTCTAACTTCTACAAACACATTATTCTGTACTAATTCAGTGCAGGCAAAACTAGAATATGCAAAGGACTGCCATTGACAGTGTGAAGTAGGGCCAGGAGGTTTGGGAAAACTGTCCTTTTGGCCCTGAGCAGCCAGAAAGGGTACTGTGAAATTTGCAATAAGGCATCAAAGTCACTATAGATGAACCATCACTGAAATCTGATTAGTAAACTAAAAGCTTTCTAATGAAAGTATGAACTTGCTTGTGTTACAAGAAAAAATGGGGTGGCTTTCTTTGATTATATGCCTCCTTACTCAGCTAATTGCATGTATTATAAAGGCATAATTATAGTAAAACTCCCTGTTTAAAATGCTGAAAGCATGTTGAATGTTCAGTAGCACTAGAGAAGTATTAATGGAAATGCTGAGCTACTATCTTGATTAGAGAAGGGGTAAGTTGTCAATGTTTAACGTATACAGTGCAGTGAATAGACTCTTAAATGTCTTTTTATTAATAATGATTTAAAATATAGATTTGCTAACTATAACGGCTGTTCCATATATATGATCAAAGAGAAATGTTACAGAGGAAGGGTGACATTAGTAGAATGCCAAGCTGTTTGTTATTGCCTGAATTCCAGATGAAGATTTTTTTTACATCTGGCACAAAATTGATTGTCAGTAGTATCTCAGTCATCATTAGGCAGTGCCATGTGTGTTATCAGATGCTGTTGTACTGCTGCACATATCCAAATGACGTAGTTAGTACAGCAAGGTAGAATAAAGAAATAATAACAATGAGAAGAGGAAGACATACAGTTATCGTTTGGTAACATATAGTCACTGCCTGGCTGAAGTGGATAAATGAGGCAAAAGAGCCGTCACTAATGCAGGTAAATGTTACTACTGTAATATTTATAGTATCTGTTAGTAACATTGTATACAAATACCAAATGAGTGGCAAATTTGACCATCTCCCATATACTGATGACTTTTGGTAACCTAAGTGACCTATGCAGGTCAGTTCAGCAGTTTAGGTAAGTGGTTTGACAAAATTATTATGAACTAAGTTTATTCTTAAGGTTCACCAGCTACTGCAAGATAAGTGTGCTTAAACATAGATACACGCACACCCATACATAAACACACAGATATGCGCACGTGCGGGACCACACACACACACACACACACACACACACACACACACACACACACACACACACACACGCTTTACTGAAACCCCTAGGCTGTTCATCATCTATTAATTTATTAATTACATTTCTTTTATTCTTTCTCAGATATTTACAAAATGCTTTGATGAGCAGTAGAGCTAAAGTAGTGTTTCCCATTAAACTACTAGAACTGACACACACATTTTCTGAATAGACCGATGAAACCAAACAGCTACTAATGACTGCAAAGAAGTAAGGAAATGTGATCACTGAGCTCTGAGAAAAAGCATGATTCAGCCTGACATTTAAAGCCTGGAAAGCAAGAAAATGCAGCATATTTATTCAGATTCTCTGGTCACAAGCAAAGCTCTTTGTTGCCCTCTGCAGGATGAGGGTTGTTTTCTACAGTGACGATGGCAATGATCTTGAAGAAGTATGGTTGATAAATTGTATGGAAAATAGCAAATAAGATAGTACAACCCCGTATAGGTTGGAAATGATTTGTGGTTAAGAAATCAGTAATGTGATTTTAATTTCCAAGACAACAGTAGCAGAAGTTCTGAAGAATAAGTGTTGTGCATCTGAGTAAAGCATTTCCTAGGTAGTGCTCATCTAAACTAGTAGTTTTAGTGATGAGATTTCAACCAGCTCTCAAAAATGAACTGCTTAGAAGTCATTTTCTGCTTGCACAAACTACACATATAATATACACATGCAGCAATCTGCACAGACTTCTAGAAGTTATACTCTGCCCAGTTTATTGTAATTAATTCTCAAACCTTCCAAAGTTGGGCATTTCTGAAGAATGTGGTAATTAATTAGGCTGATTTAAAATGATCCTGCTTAAATGTCACTAAGTAATGCATTTTAAAATATGAAGATGTCAGTATTTTTTGATAACATGTTTGTATTGTTTCCTATATTTCAGGTTACACATTTTGAAGAAATTCTTACTTATCCTTTGATTCTCTCTCTCTCTTTTTGTCTCTTCCCCTTCGCAGTCTCTTTCACTCACTTTCTTTCTCTCTCTCTCTCTCTCTCCCTCCCCTCCTTGCTTGCCATTCATGATGTAGTTTAAGGACATTTTTGTCAAAGGCTGTATGATGCTCAGTCCCATCAAATGACACATTAGCTATCAATTATCCTTGAAGAAATATTTGGATTTTTCAAATCTTTATCTATGATTGCTGAGGGGACTTTTTTATTTCTGTGAAAGAAGCTAATCACAAGTAAACATTGCATCACAACTCATCGTAATTAGAAAATTGCATAGAACTTGCACTGTTTTATCAATGCATTTTTGACACCTCGTGTGGTAGAATTTGTATTTGTTATGAAATTAATGTTTTATACTAGATTAATTCATGGCTGTGCCTTAAATTGTGTATTTTAGGATGATGGTTAAAACACTTTTTCTTCTTAGTATCTTAACCGCAGAATATGAGATTTTCAAAGCAAATGTACATATATTGTTCTTATGCTATATATTAGTAGTACTGACCTGTGACTTTATTTTTTGCAGAATGCCTTCCCCATGGATATATGCACTATTTTGAGAAACACCATTTTTTCTGCTTTCTTTTCTTTTTTTTTTTAAAGCTAGATCTTACTGTGGAATTTGTCCAACAAATATTAATTATAGACGAGAACTTATTCATGTACAGACAGAGTATATTAGCATCCATTTCGTGGATCAGTGCATATATTAAATAACCTGCATTATCAGGCAACCGAGGGGCACCTGCTGAGAAATGAAAGAATTTCAATTGCAAAAAAGCCACCCGTTTTCGCTCCTGTGTTAATCAATTACTGGTTTAGAGCAATTGTCTGTAATACTTAAATGTAGTACTTGTGTTTGCATACTTACCTCTTGCTACCTTAGACACAGGGGATACTGACCAGGTAGATATGTTCACTTCATTCTGTGTTCAACATAAAGGATTATGGCTAAGCTGTCATTCACAATGAATTTCTTAATTATTCTTTGCCAGTTAAACTGTGTCAGCATGGACTAACAGCTTTAAAAGTTGTAACAACCCTGAACTTGTCCCTGGAATGTCAGCTATGCCTCTACTGCCCAGACTTCTGCACCACATAGATGTACTAGTTACAACTCTGTTTTGTACGCCTTACTTTTCAGCTTCCTTGACATCCTTTTGTCATATACTACCCCTAACACATCACGCCAATTTGCTGCAGCCCCTTTGATTCCTGCACTGATCTCATCATTCAGACTTCCTTCATGCTCCACTCTTTCCCTTTTATCTCGATTTTCATCTTTTTCAGACATCCCTATTTGCTGCCATGACAACTGTATTGTCTGTACTCAGGTTCTTCCATGTGCCTTCAGTTTTGCATTCCATTCCACTACCACTTGCTGGAGTTACCGTACAGAGTTTGATTGCAATACCACATCATATGCATACTACAGTTTTGCTCAGGATGTCTCTAGTTTTGGACATATGCCCTTATTTTAAGGCTCAATTTTCCTCTTCACTATGTGAATCTTTCTCATCATGTGAAATTTTTGAAGCTGTCTAGTATTCAGAAAAACACAATATATGACCAACATACTAGAGAAAAACAATAATCTAAAGAAAGAAGACACGCATCTCACAAATCCTTTTTTCTGAAGCAAAAATAAATTACCTTGATTGGTAGAATTTTGCAACACAGTTCATTAGTCTGATATTGCTTACTGTTTCTTTGGTAATGTGTTAGTTTTCCATCATTTGTCACTCTTTGTTTTTTAAACATATTTCTGAGTAGCACACAATCTTCCTGCTAAAAGCGGGAAGAATTATGTGTTACTTGGTATTCAGATTTTATGCTAATTAGATGTCCAGATATTTAGCTGGATATTCCTATTTTTGAAGAGCCTTTTGTTCTTATTTTCAATGTCAGAAGGCTGAGAGGTATGAATATAGTCAATTACCAGTACAAACAGCATTGGGCTCAAAGCTAAACCCTATACCAGTAGGCACACTGGGAGCCCTTCTGTGAGGCCAAACAAACCTTGTAAATGGATCAGTATTTCCTGAACTGCAAACCATAACAGGACTGCCCAAATCAGTTTTCCTGGGACATTGTCATATGCTTTCTCCAAGTCTAGGAACACCTATTTGGACTCAGTTCTCTTCTCCAGGTTCTACCCCTCTATCTGGCTCACTGGAGACTTCCGCTTGGTCATGCTGCATTGAGATTTCAATCTGCACTGCCCATCCCCATCTCACTTTCTACTACTTTGCATATTCATTTATCAATCACCCTCTCCAGCACTTTCATGCAGTGTGAAAGTTTCATACTGATACCGCTATACCGCCCATAGTTTTGCTGCATGCACGCATATACACACACACACACACATGCACACACATGCATAGATACATGTAAATATATATATATATATATATATATATATATATATATATATATATATATATATATATATATATATACACACACAAATACAGATATACATGCATGGGTATGTTACTGAAGTGCGGAAACACTACATTCAAAATACCAATTTCTTTAAGCCAAATGCTAGTAAGATAAAAAATAAATAAATAAACAGATCAAGCTGATCAAAAAAGGAAAGAAACCCCTTTCTTTTTCCAGTAGGACACTATAACACACCTTAGGGAAAGGATTTTTGCTAAGGTACTTTGTCAGGCGGGGTTTAGGAGCAGGGTTAGGGTTGGGATACATAACTAAAGTTGACAGGGGGACTTCTCCTACCCCTAATCTTAGCCCAGCACATTACCTCACCAAAATGACTTTCCCTAAGAGTATAACTAAAGAAGGCAAGTAAAGACATACAAACACAATACACACACAACACCACACACATACACCATACAAACTATTGCCTATCTTAACCATGACATCTAACGCTAAAACCCAAACACTTACACATCACAGCAAAACATATGCAAACACAAATAAACGTATCACCTACTCTGACCCTCTAACCCTAACCTGTTAAATCACACTTACACACACACACACACACACACACACACACACACACACACACACACACACACACACACACACACATAGACACACACCTCCTGTTACTGCCATAACTGATGATGCAGTGTTCAATGTCTCCCTGTGTCAGCAATGTAAATATTCAACTTAAAGTGTACCCGCTGCAGTTTGTTGACCAAGTCAAAGTTCAACAAAGTGCACAGAATTCATACATATATATAGTCAGATGGATAGATAACTAGCTAGATATCTGTGTGTGTGTGTGTGTGTGTGTGTGTGTGTGTGTGTGTGTGTGTGTGTGTGTGTGTGTGTGTGTGTGTGTGTGTATGTGTTTGTATGCAGTACTATTATAAAGATACTAGTCCCAGAAACCCAGAAGTAAATGAAAATATAGCTATATTCATCTCACAAATTGCTCTACTCAAGGCTAAAAATCAAATTAAAAATATATGTAAATGTTCAGAAGCATGAAATATGTCCATGAACAGTTTTACAGCAAACATGCTAGTTAAGATGAAACTGTTGAAGACACTGGATTGATATGTCTCACACCATGAGCATCTTACTCTATACCCATAATTGAACATTTGTTTTCTAGAGTTTTCCACTTTAACCTTTTGAAGGCATCCTTCCTACCTGAGAATCCCTTTCCATGCATGATGACACACCTCTGACTGAGAAGCGACTATAGTATCCTATCAAACTCGGGCCTTCTGATACACCAGGCAGTGAAACATCCCCTTGTGATTCTTTTGAATCTGCAGTACCTCAGAAAAGCCCTCCTTTTATTCAAGAAAATATCTACATAGTCAGTCTCATAATGATCCATTAGCCCAACAAGAAGAAATGTCTTCTCTAGCTTATACACAGAATTTCCTAACTGCTCTTAAAGAAACATTATTTATTTACATCACACAACATTATAGTGAAACAGCAATATTTATTTGCATCACATAGTAACAATAGCAATGCTTTAAAGTCAAAGTACATTGAAATATAACATTTCTGCACAATGCTTTCTTCACATTCAGCATTCAACGTCTCAAAATATTATCTGCCTATCTATATCTATAAATGTGTCTGTCTATGAATGTATTTATTCTTTCTATGAAGAGATAGAGATAGATTAACTAAAGAGGAGATGTCATGAGGGGTGTTTCTTCTTATTTCTCCTTTCTCCTTCCTTGGCAGTTCTTCATCCTCTACCTTTTTCTTTCCATCACCTTCCCCAATCCTTCATCTTACTCTTTTTCATGTTATGCCTGGGGGCATAGCGGCTTTAGGCACCTGCGAACCCTGCGGTTGCTCGGGGCCCCCTGTTCCTGCGGGGTCCCCGATCACTGCAAGTTATCTTATCTTGATATTTTGTAACATGTCCGTCAAACCAACAAAAGCTAGTATGGCAATACTGTGTACTTAAAAAAACAGATGGGTAATAACTGTTATTTATATCTCCTTTAAAATTCAAAGATGTTGCTGGTTATAGTAACAGTGTTTTATCAAGCAACAACTTTCACAATTCCATTAAATATTTTACCACTGATGTAGTGCCCCTGGCTTAGTTAAACCCTGCTGGTGGATATTCTCTGGACTAAAATTAACAACATATCCAGCTTTAGGTACTTGCAATACCCATGGCTGCAAGGGCCCCCTCAGTCATTCTTGACTGCATGGGGCCCCCCAAAAGCTATGTCTGATTGGGGAAAAATGAGAAGGAAAAAAATGTATTAATTTCCTGATTAGGTTGTTTAATCTGAACAGGGCTGTGATACGACTCTGTTAGAATAAAGCTGGTAATGACCATAGGTAAGCACTAGAGAGATCATCATCCCAGCATGACTGATCTGAATGCACATCTTGGAGTTTAAGAACAGCTGATGCTTCTGATCTTCAGGGATGGATTTCTCGTACAGGGAGTTTTATAAATACTGGCAGAAGAGCGGATACTATAGCTCCCAACTTTGCTGAAGAGGTCAGTGCAATACCAATAATACCAGAATAAAGGCTCAAAATGAGGGACATGTTTTAAATATTACTCTAATTCAATTAAAATGTTAATAGAATAACACATTTTGGATCAACATGCATTTTTTGGATCAATAAGTATAAAACTCTGATGTCTGGATTTATTGACTGTCCGTAGTCCTGAATGATTCACAAACAAATCAAACTTTTTATGAAGGACAGAGCAAAATTATGAGCAAAATCAGAGAAGGTGTGTGAAATCAGGGATAGTGACAGGCATGCATTACTCCACAATGAGGTAAATAAAAGTGACTTACACCTGCTGTTTAACTGCTAAACAGCGGTTACTGATCTGGTGTGCCACTAGCAGTGTTACAAAACTAGTATTTCTACGGCCTATACATGTGCGTGTGTGTGTGGGTGTGTGTGTGTGTGTGTGTGTGTGTGTGTGTGTGTGTGTGTGTGTGTGTGTGTGTGTGTGTGTGTGTGCACGTAAAAAGGATTAGTGATTTTTATCTGTGTGCACACACCCAGTAATGCCAGGACATGTACATTATTCTTCTGGGTATCAGTAGAAAATGTAACTAACAAGTAATTATATTTCAAACGTGAGGCATAAAATATGTCCTAGAACATTTAGACACTTAGATCTTCTAAGAATCTGGGGGTCCCCATTCCCCAGAATACATAAATGGATACAGGGGGCTCACTTAATCATCCTTGACTTTGTAGGGGCCCCACAAAAGCTGTTGCTGGTTGAGGAAAAATGAGGAGAACAAAATGCAGTAATTTTCTGATTACGCTTTTTAACCTGAGCAAGCTGGATATGGCCAACAGTCCTGCTTGGATATGTGTGTACAGGAAGCTGCTGTAGGTTGTGTGAATGTGTGTGTGTCGGGGGGGTTGTGTGGTTATTACTACTTTAATTTTCATCAGAGTCAAACTTAGAGGTGTGTCCATGAGGTCATTATAGCTTGTGTTTGGGCACAGAACAGTGCGGTCATTATTTTCTTTTACTTTTCTCACAGACCTCAGAGGTGTACAAAGAAGGTTACTGTGGCTTGTGTAGGGGCAGGGTACTGTCTAGGAACAACACAGTAGAATACATTACTGCAGTCATTGTTTCACTTTCCTCACAGTCACATTTCAGGAATGGATACAGGTAACTAGTTGCCTTTGACAGTTTGGGTTGAGAAGTGAGGAGGCGTGGTATGCAGATGTATGTCTGCAGTCACTTGAAATACATGACTGTGGCAGTTTGAACCTCTGCTTTCACGCCAGCCTAACACCAGAGCGATGCTTAGGCAGTCTTTTTTTTGGAGGGGGGGTAGGGGTTAAGGATGCAGGCAGCTCCCAGACAGGCCTTGTGTATCCAGATAGCAACTAGCTTGTTAGTTTACTGTTGTTACAATTTTATCATCTTTCAATATTAGGTTTTGGGTGCAACTTATGTTTTTCCTGAAGAGAAAAAAAGAAGACTGAAATTCTTTTCTTACTCGTGTTTTTTTTTTTTTTTATTTAGGTCATCACTGGATTAAAAGGCTGGGAAAATGCTCTAACATACAACTCAGAACATCTATAACCCCATGGCTTCTTGGACCCTGGCTTATTTGAGTTATTTCCTAAATGGTTACTACTGTGCTGTCTTGGTTAGGGAAGATGTGTTGAAAGGATTCATAGGTGTGTACTAGGCTAATGGCCCTGGAGCCTTTACAAGCCTTGCCCATAGGATTACTTTGGCATCATGCCATCCGGATGCAAGGAAAACTAAAGCTATACAGCAACACGATTTTCTTCCTCAATCATAATTTTTGTTTAAGTCATCATTGGTTGAAAATATTTTGTAAAAAGAAAAAAATCTTTAAAACACACTTCAGAGCATATAGGTAGTTATGGCTTTTCAAAAAAGCTGAAGAGTAAGGGAAAATTAGAGAAAAGGAAGAAAAAAGTAGTGTGCATAGTATGGGGAGCCCAAAATGGAGGAAAAACTAGAAGACTGGAGGGTATGTATGTGTGTGTGTGGGGTGGGTGCTGAAACAGTAGGTCTAGGATGCCATTTCATCTAAGTACAGACCTGTACATAAAGTTGCTGCAATGTGTCATTTTTGCAACTATATGCCAGTAATCGCAAATATCCTGTTGTAAGATGGTCCAACATACTGAGGTACACAGGCCTGTTGTAAGGTAAGAGTACTGTAGCTACAGGTCAGTCTGTGTGCACTACTAAAACTTTGCAGTATGAACTAAAATGTTGCTTAGGAAGGGTGGCAGTAACAAGGTGATATGTAGACTTGAAATACTCAGGGGGCCCCAACTTGACATCTGCTGGGGGCCCCCAAAATGGTAACACCGGCCCTGCCTGGGGGATACTTAATTGAGCAGGTAGAATAGGTCAGCATGATTCACATATAAGGGTGACTTTTGGCTTGATGATCTGGTTATGTTTTTTTTTTTTTTTTTGTGCAGAACTGTAGAAGACAATATTCATTAAAATGATTGGGAAGCTGTAGCATTACAGTCAGCAACACTCTTGGAGGAGATAGGCTGAGACAGCAATATAGCATTTGATGGAAGGAAAAAAGGTTGTGGGAAGCAAAAAAGTCAGCAAAGGGTCAAATGTCAGATATGAACAGCACTTCAGAAAAGTGGGAATGGGACTTGTGAGAGGATTCTTTAGGGCAGTCCTCTACAGTGGAACTACAAAAATAGCCAAACAGAACAACTTTCCTCACTGATGGGTGAAGCAGGAAATGATGCCATCTCATTTGCTTACATATTGAGAAGGTACTGAAGAATGGGGTTAAGAGCATTGATGAATTCATTCTCAGTTTTTGATATCATTAGATGCAGGGTAAGTAACAGAGTTGAAGAGCTCGTGTCTACTGAAAATTCTACTGAAAATATCTGCTGGACATTACCAGTGATATAATAATGTTAAGCTGATGCATGTTTATATAGTGTAACCCTGACAGAAGACAGTGTAGGAATCTTGGGAGGTATTTGGCAGGCACATCTCATACGTTTTAAAAGAAAAAATATCAGGTAGAGTGTATATGTGGATATTTTAGATCTACTTGACAATGTGGAGGATCAGAGGATAAAAGACAAAGATCTTCCAGAGGCAAATGATGTAACAGCAGCCCATGTGGCCTTGGACAAATGTAAGCTAGACAGGTAGGTTCTGGGCAAAATTCTGGCAAAACTGAATATTAGGCTTTGCCATAGTAGTGATACTGAAGTTATATATTGAATTCTGCCCCTTTTGATGTCCTTACTGCCAGAGAGGTGCAAGTGTAAGATAGAGATTTCAGTGTGTTTGGTATAACGATTGTTTTATAAAACTCAGTATATTGCTTGCATTTTTAATTCATTCACTCCAATAAAGCTCAGGAAGTTTCCAATGTAACTTCCAATGGGTGGAGCCTAATCCTTTTGACAAAATCAAATTATGTCCTCACATTTCAAACAAATGTTCATACGTCTGGAGCCATAGGGGGTGACAAAAGAACTGTAAATGGCAAACTCTTTACCACAACCTATTTATAGTGGTAGTATTCTTTAGGGTCTAGGTCTTAAATCAAATTTTGTAAGTCACAGCAAACACAGTAACTATTACATTTGCAATATTTTGTAAACAACTTACAATATCTCTGCAGCCAATAAAGCTAGACACATACTGTCAGCAGCATTTTATTCATCTAGCTGAGAGCTTTCATGTGAGGCTAAGGAGTTATGTCTGTGTTACTTGATTGTTGAGATATTTAGAAAAAATCTGAAAAGTATATCTATATAAATTAATATCATAAAAACAACAGTTAATATCTATTTACCTGCACTAGACAGAGATTAAATATTAATGCAGTTGAGTTTGCCATTGTGTAAGCTTTAAGATGAAAATCTTTGACAACCTTGTACATAGCATGGCTTTGGAATTACTGATGCAAATAAGAACAAGCAATATTTGACACCTAAAGGCTTCAGTAGGAGTTAACTGCAGATGCACTTGGAGGCATCACTCAGATGTAATGAGTTAAAATGGGAGTTCAGGCATACAGAAACTTGGTTAGAATTTGTGATGGACAAGAAGCAGTATAGCGATTCAAAAAAAGTATGGGGCAGGTTAACTTTTAACACAAGCCAATGTAATTGGTCAGTTTGCAGTGTGTCGGCACACACACCCAACAGCAAGACTATAAGACTGAAGGGTCTCAGAGCACATGTTTCTTATCATATAGTACAAAAGCAGGGAAAACTAGTTGACACATACTCTGGGGAAGAGTGTTTTCAGGGTGGAAGGAGTTTTATGTTACCTGGGTTAGGTAAGTAATTTCCAAGGCTGCAATCCACTGAAGTAGCATGATATTTACCATGTTAATGCAATATCTCATACAGGATCCAGCAATGGGATTTTTTTATATTAGTTGGGATACCCATTAATGTCTGATACTCCTCTAGAGTGTGAAACTTGCAGAACTTACAATCAGTTAAGGAAAAAGATAAAGTTCTGTAGTGCCTATTAGACCAGGAAATACAGATGGAGAAGATGGTGGGTCCTATTAGCACTACCCTTTGGATCACACAAAATGTTCTCACTGCGACAAATCTCGCCAGACATCTTGAATAGTTTAGACTAGTCCATAATCTGTCATTTATTGAATTGCAACATAGCTAGAGTAGAGGTAAGGGAGTGATATGCATCGTTGGATGATGCAGTCAAGATGACCAGATCCATGCATGACCCTTGATTTGTAAAGCTGAACACTGAAGGAGAATTTTACCTTTTCGCCACAAATAAGGAACAGTAGCTCTTATTAGGAATGAATTTGGTCAAGAAGTCATTTCTAATAAGAATGCAATGGCTGTGCAAAGTTTATGAAGTTTAGCAAATGTCTCTGCAGTGGATTTGAGCGAATCAACACTGGTGCATGCCGATTCATTACATGGGGGAGTTGTACTAGTTTTTGACAGTACAAATGTGGTAGAGGCTTGATTACAGTGTTTCAAGGTTCTTGTCAAAGCCTAGAGGATAAACTATAGGGCCATATAGAAATTATCTCAGTATTGGGTTTAGACTGACATCCCTTTCTAAACATTTAGACTGCCTAAAGGTAAACTGCATAAAGGGACTGTCAAGGGACAGAAGGAAAAAAAAAAAAACAGATATGGCTATAGTGAGTGACATAATCGTACTATTGGGATTGTTGAACTTTGTTTGAAATGCTCTGGACTGGGGACCTGCATAGCAGGGCAATGGTTCTCAGCACGTTGTTATCCAATAAAGTGTAACAAAATAGTTGATAGCCTGACACAATTCTAGCTTTACAAGTCCTGGGCAGTGGATCAAGGATCACATCTGCATACAAAACAGTAATCAATCTCCCAAATGATTTAGGCATCAGGCTGGTTGATAAGGCAGTCTTAGTTCCCTGGGTCTGCTGGATAGATTTCCCCATTTTACTTTTAATATACTTAGTACACAGATGGAAGAGTTTAATAAGGACCATTAGAATTCACATATATGTTTTAAGCTTTTCTTACCATATGCAGGTTCTCCCTGAGCCCTCCAACCACTGGGCAGTCACTATACTGCTCAAAGGATAAGGAAGAGTACAGACACATACTTCAGATCAACAACACGCAATGGTGAATGAGGGGCTGCCATATTACAGTTGTGGCTTTAGGCTTCTGACCACACCAAAGGGGGTTTAAGCCTCTGGATTCAGGTGAGGGAGGCTGTGAGCTGATTGCATATGAACCTGATGATGAATGGGTGAGAAAATGGGAAAGACGATATGGAAACATTACTAAATATGCAAAGTAAAACATAAAGTGGAAATCATGTGCTATTTAACTCTGCATGACTAAAACTGAACAGGTGATGTAAACTGAAAGCATGAAAGTTCTATAAATATTGCTTATTTATTTCTTAACAAAATATTAGAAATGCACCTACTTTACAGAGAGAAAGGGGAACTGAAGGGACAAAAGAGTTTCAACAGACTCTTTTGTCTTGAATTCTTATTTCTCCACCTAGGTTGCTTTTAACAAGGCAGGCATTAGGAGGAAGGGAATATAAATGGATAGGTTCACTAGCTGTCAATCAGTAAGACAGATAAACAAAGTTATGGTAAGGTAAACAAAGAAAAGGTGGTAACAGGACAGAAACATGTAGGTGGGTAATTTAGGCTATATATATAGTCCATAGCTTAGTAGCCTGTCCTTCTTGATCATAAAAAGAAGGACCGCCCCCGCCTATTGCTAGAAGAGTATTCTATCCAAAGGAAAGAGGTAGTTTGGTGATAAAGAGAACTGATCAGGTTGTCATTCTGGGAGGTTAAATGAGTTTATTAAAAAGGAAGTAAACTGAGGTAGAAGTCAGATAACATGGCTTTCTCTCAGAATAACAGGGTGGGGCAGCATAATACTATCCTGTCAAGGAGAGGCAGATAGTAATTGACAAATGAATAAATTAATAAGGTTAGGGTGCATGGCAGTCATGCAAAAACAGACAAGAGTAGTGGACTGCCATGTTATGGTGTGGGCTACAAGCCTCTGGCAACATGACACAAACTGCAGCCCTTTGGCATAGGCTGATACATGTGGTGTACATACTAGACTGGTCTTTTGTGTGTAATCTAGTAAATAGAAGAAGAAAATAATAA
Organism: Protopterus annectens; assembly: GCF_019279795.1. Classification (NCBI taxonomy): domain Eukaryota; kingdom Metazoa; phylum Chordata; order Ceratodontiformes; family Protopteridae; genus Protopterus; species Protopterus annectens. The sequence goes on along the minus strand of NC_056731.1, from coordinate 1,724,713,311 downwards.
TTAACTTTTGTAGTGAAAAGAAACATGGAAATCAATATTATTTTGCTCTGATCAAGAGAGATGAGATGGTGATTTGTGATAGTTTTATAAAGATTTATTATTTATATGTTAATACTTGGCCAAAATGGAGGAATAATTGTATAAATACTGTTTATTTGTAAGTTAAGAATATCTTGTCCAAATGACAGACAATTATCTGTTTTTTTATTTTCTGTGTAGACATGTTAGCCTTTTACTGTGTAATTAAAAAAAAAGTCTGATCTTCATTTTGAGTGCATTTAAACAAACTAGAAAGAAAGTTATCTGTTTTGTTCATACTTTGAGTTCTGCCAGAAGTATGACTGGATTGCCATACTGCTTCAAGTAATGCTGGTAAAAACTATCATATACATAAAAACATTCAAGACAGAAAAACGTGTGATGCGCATGAACATGTTTTTTCAAAGAAGGTATTGTGACAGTGTTAATGTTCATTTTATTTTAAAGACTACAAAAGGGAGGTTCCAAGAAAAAAGACTACCCTGACTATGAAACACAATTCCACAGAACAGTATCCTTCCTTCATTTATTATCTGCTTAATTCAGTCCAGCACTGTGGTGGTGGCAGAGCCTATACCAGCAATAATTCCATTGCCATTTGACTGGAGGATGCTATGCCAACATGCATGCACAAACAAAACAAACAGACACACACAAACATCCATGTGCACACTTGTGTACACACATATGCATGTGCACACACACACACACACACACACACACACACACACACACACACACACACACACACACACACACACTCACAAACACACGCATGTGCACATGCGCACACACGCACGTGCTCGCTCGCACGCACACACACACACACACACACACACACACACACACACACACACACACACACACACACACACACACACACTCTCTCTCTCTCCCACCATGGCCAAACATTCATGAGCACAAACACACTCAACACATGCATGTGCCCACAAGCAAGCTTATATTTATTTCAAATAAGGTTATAGTGTTACTTAGCAAAGGCAGCACATGCAGGCAATAAAAGCAACAGTTATGAGATTTATTATTGGAAGTAAATTAACAGTATGAAAATGGCACAGAATATCATTGTGGAATCCAGATCTTCAGTCTGTTACTGCCTGTGATGAACTACCTGGGTATCTAAAGACAGAAACAATGTGACATCACTTCATATTGTTTGAGACAATAGATTTGAAATCAGTTCTTTTCTGTGCATGTCTGACAACAAGTTGTATAAAGTATAAGAAACATTATCAGATGCTGAGAATGTATAAGCAGCAGTACAAGATAAACATAACAACATATTCCAGCAGTACAAAAAATAAATAACTACGTCATAAGCAAACATACATGCAATAAGTTTAAATTTTGACATGCCACAGAAGAACCAAATTAATCTTTTTTGTACCCCCTTCTACCATTAAACTAGCCCAGAACCCCAGTGCCCCAAGTCTATGACAGGTTTTCCAGCCAATCTCCTTAAGCACCCCAGACTTACTTCAATGTACATTGGGAAAGGTTGTGGATACTAACGGCATTCTGGGGGCTCAGCTATCTCCACATCTGTCCAGGTTTTTATTTCTTAAATGCCCTACTCCCACCTCCCTCACGGTGATGTGGTTGATCCAAGGGTGGGTGTGCAGTGGAGAAATTGCTACTTATCTCAGGTCTCTGCAACACCTTTGTCAGGTCCACCACACCTCCTCTTTAGACTACGCCTCCTCCTAAATGATGTCCCAAGCCTTCACCACAGATTGACACATGACACAGTATGTCACCATCCTCTCCCAAGAATTGCACACATATCCTTCTATGTCACTCAATCAGTCATCCAAACCACTAATCACACCTGGGTCATCTGAGTTGTAGTCAGGGTTTAATCCATTATAACCACCAGAGCAGCACACCAAATGAAGCATTTAACAATTTTTAACTATAGGCAGATTCATTAACATCTTCACTAAGTGTGGATGGTTTGTATTCAAGAATATCACTACAACACTGCTTGTAGTTTCTAGCCACGCAGAAAGATTACACTAAGTGTACACATAATCTACACTTTGTGGTATCTTTATGAATCCCCCTCGATACTAGTGTGAATCATGCTTGTGCTGTCTGTTCACTCAGAATGATGTACAATTAGTGTACACATAGTGTAGGCATTAATAAATCTGGGCAAGTCTCTAGCATCAGGCAAGTAATCATAGTTTTACAAAGATTGTTTCACATCACAGGCTATCCATTTTTTTAACTCGGGGAATAGATGGAAAATATAACACATTTTCTCAGCTATAGAAGGTAATTAGAAATTTCAGAAAAGTAAGAAAATACATTCATGGATTTGAAGGCTGCCAGCCCAGCTAGATAGAAATCTGTAGATAATTCTATGTCATTGTAAATATTAATATAATCCATATGCTTGGTTTACAAATGTAAAGAGAGCTGCATGTTATGATTAAACTATACATTGTATTGAGCTTTAAAAATGTAACCACAGTGAACTCTGCTGGATGAAAGCTGATAAGTCAAGCATTGTATGACTGTTTGATCTCAAGCTTGGAGATAGGATGTCTGGCCTGGAAATTCTTTTCTATTGTCTTGAGTTAAGAGATAATTACTAAAGTTTTACATGTATAATGTCTTTTATTGCTGTGGCTTCCTGCATGTGCAGATTACAAAAATAAATGTAAATTCTGAGTTTCTGTTAGCCTGGGAAACTAAGTAAGAACTGTTAAGAATGATATAATCTAAAATAACTAAGCAGTACTGTGTTATCAATTTAAGGACAGAAAGAAATGAGACCAGTTTGGATTTTGTCTGAAGAACATCCACTCACAAGCACTTGCCTTCTCTGTAAGTAAGATATTTACTTAGAATGGTGATTTATCTTAGAGATAGATAGAAATAGCCAGATTAGTCTAGCTGTTTCTATATTTATGTCAGATTATTCTATAGTATTATTTTAAAGCATTTTCCTGTGATTTCTGAAGTCTGTAATGTCATTATGTTGAAGTAATACAATTTTTCTTGTGGTTTTTTTATTTATTATTAAATATTTTTAAACCTTTCAACTGTGGCTGTTTTGTGTAGAGATAATTTATGCTCTTAGAGAGAGTACATTGCATGTATTCGGTTATACCGTCCAGGCCACTCCAATAGCTTTAGCCCTGGGTCACACTTACTATTTGGATAATAGTAATATTACAAAGTGGAATTGGTTACCCTTTGGGAAGAGCATTATAGTTTCTGATATTAGTGATTGGTGGCAGTGATTTCTACCTTACAGTTTGGAGAGAAGGGGGCATAGCGGGAGAACCTGTGCCAGCCTTCCCCAGGAGTCTCTGTGTGTTGTATATAACTCATACCATATCTCAAAGTGTGTGTGTGTGTGTCAGTTACTTGGGCAGGAACATGAAGCACTGTTTGGACTGAGAAGATGCTGGAGGTTTTAGCTTTACCACTAGGCTGAAATCTGGACCCTATATCTCTGCCAGTGGGGAGTCTTATTGGGGAACTGCAGAGAAAGGGAGAAACCAGCCCCAGACTGACTGTGATCTGTGTGTGCTGTTAAAGAAAATTGTACTTTACTGCGTGTGTACTTGTTATCCTTCCCAGTGTGCACGCCCTTGACTGGTGCTAGTGGTGAAGACTGAAGCTCCGTGATTACTGGGCCAGTGCACAGGTGTCACATATCAATTGTTTGGCAGTGGTGGGATATCCACATCAAATATTGTTTGATAGTGATGAGTTAGCCACATCATACACTAATTGACTTGTAGTGGTGTGGATAGTGAATTCCTGTAGCTTGTATACAGTGATCACTGAAGGTGTTTCTGTACTCTAAATCAGCCATGCAGTGAATATTCAGAGTACAGATCACAATTGTTTTATTTCTTTTGTTAGGTTAGTTAGTCAGGGAGAGCAGGCAATCATGTCAGCAAAGGAGTATGGCAAGCTGACAAGGAGCCTGTTGGCTGAGATGTCCCTGGCTGAGGGACTGGTGCTTGGAAATCTAACTAAGCCAGACATGATTGCAGCTTAGGTCACAACTGCATCAGAAAACAGCAATCTGGAGGGCAATCAGACTGGCCATGGAGATGTACAACACTCAGAGAATGGACAGCTCAACCTTTCTGGAGAGGACTTAAAAATCCATCTGGAGCTAAAGAGACTTGAGTTGGAGGCCAGGCATTTGGAAGTGGAAGCTGTGGAGAAGGAGAGGCAGAGATAGCATGAAAAGGAGATGCTGACTCTTCACCAGAGTCATGGAAATAATGGTGAAGGGAGTAAAAGCACCCCAGAAGCACATAACGTCAGTAACGTTCTTCCACAGTTTACAGAGGGAGATACATTATAGTTTCATTCATATGTCTGAGAGGGTATGTAAATAGTATGATGTTGAGCAAAGGCTCTGGGCATGATTCCTGACCCCTTTACTCCATGGTAAAGCTGTAAATGTACTTTCTAAATTATCTGACATTGACTGTTTTAACTATAATGCTGAGAAGAATTGTTTGCTAGAAGGTTTTAAACTAACACCTGCAACTTATAGGAAAAAGTTTTGTAATGACAGATGCAAGGCATATGAAAGTGTGTGTGAATATCTTGCTGAACTGAGCACTTATTTTCATAGGTGGGTGAGTGGATGTCAGGTCACCACTTTTGAAGGGCTGGCAGACCTTTTGGTGAGGGAACAAGCCCTTAGCACTTTTCCTGAGAACATGAGGATCTGGTTAGCTGATAGACAATATGCTTCTTAAGATGAGTTGGGGAAGAAGGGAGATCTATACCTAGCACGCAGGGCATCCCTGCACAGGAAAGGGACCCCCCACTACTGCTCATGGGTCTAAAGGAATCCATGGTGGGCAGCCCAGCGTGCCCCAACAGAATCTGAAAGTAGCAAGGGAAGCCACTAGTCCAGGTACACATCCAGGACCAAGGGTTAAATGTTTTGAATGCAACCAATGGGGCCATGAGGCATATAGATGTCCATGGAGGCAAGGTGGGGAGCAAAAGATGAGAGAGCCAGTAAATGGGAAGGACAAAATACCAATTGTAGGTTGTCTTGAGACAACCAGAGTACCAAACTACCACCAGAGGTTATATCCTATTGTAGTGAATGGCAAAGAGGCCATTGCTAAAAGAGGCAAAGCCTCTGACATAACCATTGTGAAGCCTGCAATGGTTACAGAGGAGCACTATTTACCTGGGCAGTCTACTCCAGTCAGAGCTTTAGGAGGGACCCCATTCCAAATACCTTTGGCTAGGGTTCACCTTAACTGGGAGTGTGGAAAAGGAAGCCAGCAAGAATATGTGTTTGAGGATATCCCTGCAGATGTCCTGATAGGGAATGATTTTGATAATGCAGTACCATGTGCTCATGCAGTTACATGCAGTCAGGCTTGGAGACAAGAATGTGCATCTGGTAGCCTGGGGGAGACCCAGACAGATCACACACTTGCATCCAGGACTGGTGAGGTGGTTACTTCAAGTTGGGAGCTACACTGTAGCAGTGAGACTTAAGGTGATCCACAGCTGCTTGTGGGTACTGATGTTGCCTTGGACAGAGTGACTGCAAGGACAGAGGTGAGTAGTAGTACCCAGGCTGACAGTGAGGCACCACTATCAGAGGATACCAGACTTCCTGTGGAAGGGGAGCTGGGAAGGGTTACAAAGAGAGAGTTGAGACAGGCTCAGTTCTCAGACCCTACATTGCAAGGCCTGAGGCAGGTAGCTAGTGAGGCACCTGATTCCCAAGGAAGGGGAATCTGTATACTGGTTAAAAGGGTTACTATATAGAGAGTGGACTCCCTGAGGGAGGGCTAGAAGGTGAGAAAATATAGCAGTTGGTAGTGCCTAGAGCCTACCATCTGGCACTTCTAGCCATAGCCCACGTTCATAGGTTCATAGGTAGGTACTAGGCTATCTGCCTGAAGGCATTTACAAGCCTAGCCGGAATTGTGTTGGCTTTCACTGCCCCCTTAGATTAGTTCCCTGTGCCTCTGTCCAGCAGAGCCATTGAAGGGATCCCCGGGGTAAACCTTCTATTTCCCATCCACTCGTCAATGTTTCTCTTGAAGAGTGTTAGCGAGGAGCTCTGCCTAATGTAGATTGGAATCTTGTTCCAGAGCATGGGAAGTCTCTGGGATAGGTATCTATCCATCCAGCATGTCCTATTTATTGTTGTGGTGAGGTTTAGATCCCTAGAGCATGTGACTCGAGGTAATATGGTTTTCTTTAGGTGGAGCATGTCCATCAATTCTGGGTTGGACATGGCCTTGTATGTCAGGCATAGATCACCTCTGAATAGGTGGTATGCAACTGAGTACAGCTGGAGTTTCTTCAGTCAAGCTGCATAGGGCATCTGTTTGAGGCCAATGATCCTCTTGGTGAGGCACTTCTGTGGTCTTTCCAGCTGTTTCAGGTGTCTTGTAAGGTACATCCCAAATGGGGAGTTGTACTCTATAATGGGTCTGATGAGTGATGCGTAGAAAGGCACAATGACCTCTTCTGATCTGGATGCAAACCCTTTTGTGATTAGGTGGGCCACATAGAAGTATTTTCTAACCACTTTGGCAATGTGATTATCAAAGGAGAGATTACTATTTACTTCGGCCCCCAGATCCCTTATTACATCTTCCATATTTAGAGACAACCACCTATGTGGTAGTTTGTGGGTACTTTGTTTTTTCCAAAGGGGATGACTGTGCACTTTTTGGCATTTAGCTTGAGGCCATGGTTTTGACATCAGGTATCTGTCTCAGTGAGACCCTTTTGGAGGATGTCTGTGTCAGTCCAAAAGTCAATTATAGCCCCTAGTTTGCAGTCATCTGTGAACTTGGTCAGCCATAGACCTCCTGTGTTTGCCTGTACCTCTGAGAAGTATATGCCAAGCAGGAGGGGTCCTAGGACTGAGCCCTGGGCAATGCTACTTGTAACCAGTTTAGAGACAAACCTAGCAAACCTAGCAACTCTTACCATGTGGGTTCTGTCCGTGAGCCAGTTGGCAACCCAACTTGTGACATAGGGGTTTATGTTTGGGCTGGTGAGCTTGTCTATAATACCAGAATGGGGAATGGTGTCGAATGCCTTTACGAGGTCTAGGTAGGCTGTGTGGACCACCTTTCCCTTGTCTATAGCCTTGGTAACTGCCTCAAAGAAGTCCACCAGGTTTAGGAGGCATGATTTGCCTTAACAAAGCTGAACTGGGTAGAGTCCAGTGTTTGGAGGTTCTCAATGTCTCTGTTAATGAGATCCATGATGATGCACTCCATAGCCTTGCAGATCAAGCTAGTCAGGCTTATAGTGTGGTAGTTCCCAGGGTCTGTTATGGCTCCACCTTTGTGGAGCAGAATAACTATTGCTGTGTGCCACTCTATGGGCACGTAGTCTGGGGAGATCCTGAGTTTGAACAGTGTGTTTAGGTGAGGGGTTAGTTCATCTTTGAGCTCATGTAGGACGCAGCCTGGGACACCATCCGGTCCCATTGATGCTGTGTTTTTGGCTTTGAAGATGTTATTCCCTTTGCAAATCATATGGGCATAAAGCGTACCAAGAGACATATTATGCAGAACTTCTATTGGCCTGGAATTTTCAGAGATGTAGTAGAGTACTGCAGGACTTTTGAGCAGTGCCAAAAGGTAGGAAAGGCAGTAGACAAGGTGATAACTCCTTTGATGCCTTTGCCTGTGATTGAGGATCCATTTCAGAGAGTAGATATGGATATTGTGGGGCCTCTGAGTACCCCAAGTCCCACAGGAAAATAGTATATCCTAGTGGTAGTAGAGTATGCTACAAGATAGCCTGATGCAGTTGCTTTGTCCTCCATTGAAGCAGAAAAGGTGGCAAACACTTTGTTAGAGCGTTTCAGCAGGGTAGGTTCCCAAAAGAAATACTGACTGACAGAGGTGCCAATTTCATGTCAGACCTGCTGGCTTGTCTGTGGGAGTACTGTGGGGTGTAGCACCTGAAGACCACACCTTACCATCCCCAGACTAATGGTCTTGTTGAGAGATTAAACTCTACAATCAAGTCCATGCTACAGGCATTTGCAGACCAGTTTAAGAGGAAATGGGGCAAATATTTTCCCCATCTGTTGTTTGCTTACAGAGACGTTCCCCAGGAATCCACAGGTTTTTCACACTTTGACTTGCTGTATGGGCATAGAGTGAGGGGGCCTCTAGAGTTAATTCAAGATGAGTGGGAAGGTGAGTGTGAATCCCACAAGGACTCTGTTGTAGCATATGTCATAAACCTCAGGACAAGGCTCAGGGAACCCATGGGCTTGGCCTAGGAGAACCTGGCAGAAGCTCAACAACAGAAAAGGGTCTGGTATGACAGGAATGCACGAGCTGGAGGTAATGGTACATAGGTTCATAGTTGTGTACTAGACTAATGGCCCTGCAGCCTTTACAAGCCTAGCCCATTTAATTACCCTGGCATAGTGCCACCCGACCAGTGCCTTTGTCTAGTAAAGCAACTAGAGTGATCCCTGGGGTGAATTTTCTATTTCCAATTAATTCATCAAGATTTCTCTTCAAGATTCTCTTCAGATTTCAAGGTTCTCATTCATGTCAGACACAACAAGCTGCAGACATCCTGGGAGGGACCCTACAAGGTAGTAAGAAGGGTAAGTGATGTTAACTACATGGTAGAACTGTGAGGCAGGAGGCAGGGGCACAAATTGTACCATGTTAACATGAGGAAACCTTAACACGATGGGGAGGCCCTTGTGATGAGCATTTGCAGTGAATTGCAGGAGGAGCCTGAGGGAGATCTTGTGACTGATTTCCTCAGTGAGGCTCAGACTGATACCTCAGTGGAAGGGGTAGCAATGTCCCAGCAGCTATCTCCTACCCAGGTTTGAGAAATCCAAGCAGTGTTACAGGAGTTTGGGGACATGTTCACTGTGAAACCAGGGTGCACCCACCTTGTGCAACACCTGGTGCATACAGGACCTCAAAGGCCTTTTAGGCAGGCCCCTTGTAGGGGGCCTGAGAGAGTCAAACAGACACTGAGGGAGGCGATACAGGAAATATTGGAACTAGGGGTAATTCAAGAGTCCAACAGTCCTTGGGTCTTCTCAGTGATGCTGGTGCCAAAGAAGGATGGCAGCACCAGGTTCTGTGTGGACTACAGGAAATTAAATTGTCACACAGAGTCAGATGCTTACACCATGCCTAGGACAGATGAAGCCCTAGAGCAGCTGGGTGGAGATAAGTATCTTACCACCATTGATCTTACCTAGGGTTACTGGCAGGTGCCCTTGACTCCCAGTGCAAGAGAGAGATCAGCTTTTGTGACACCTTTTGGCTTGTATGAGTTTACAAAGATGCCCTTTGGGATGTAAAATGCTCCAGCATCTTTCCTGAGGCTGGTAGATCTTATCATAAGAGGAACAGGAGGCTTTGCCCTTGCTTATCTAGATGATATTGCCATCTAAAGCCATTCATGGCAAGAGCACCTATAACATGTCAGGGAGGTGGTGGGCAGACTACAGAGGGCAGGGTTTACCATTAAGCCAAGCAAATGTCAGGTGGGTAAGGCAGAGGTCTCCTACCTGGGACATAGAGTGGGGTGTGGTAAGATTAGGCCAGAACCTGCTAAAGTGGAAGCCATTCAGGCATGGCCTGCACCTGTTACCAAAAAGCAGGTGAGGGCATTCTTAGGGAACAGTAGGGTACTACAGAAAGTTCGTCCCCAGTTATAGTACCATAGCTGCTTCCCTCACAGACCTGACAAAAAAAACAGGCCAGATAAGGTAGTGTGGACCACAGCATGTGAACAGGCATTCCAGGAGCTTAAAGAAGCTTTGAGAGGACCACCTGTGTTAGCCAGTCCAGATTACAGCAAAGAATTTACATATATATATATATATATATATATATATATATATATATATATATATATGTAAATTCTTTGCTGATATATATATATATATATATATATATATATATATATATATATATATATATATATATAATTCATATATGCAAGCATATATGTCAGAGCATTACCACAGTGGGATTAGCAATGCCAATGTAGATGGGCTCTCAAGACAGGGAATGGGGTAAGGCATACCTAACCCTCTCGAGCAACATTTCTCAAGGGTCACTTAAAAAACTATCTTGAGTTCTCCAGGGGGAGAGATATGTGCAGGCTGCCAGCCCAGCTAGATAGAATTTTGTAGATAATTCTATGTCATTGTAAATATTAATATAATCCACAGGCTTGGTTTACAAATGTAAAGAGAACTACATGTTATGATTAAACTATATGTTGTACTGAGCTTCAGAAATGTAACCACAGTGCACTCTGCTGTAATAAAACTGATAAATCAAGCATTGTATAACTGTTTGATCTCAAGCTTAGAGACAGGATGTCTGGGCCAGGAAATTCTTTCTATTGTCTTGATTTAAGAGATAATTACTAAGGTTTTACATGTATAATGTCTTTTATTGCTGTGGGTTCCTGCAGGTGCAGATTACAAAAATAAATGTAAATTCTGAGTTTCTGTTAGCCTGGGAAACTAAATCAGAACTGTTAAGAATGATGTAATCTGAAATGACTCAGCAGTACTGTGTTATCAATTTAAGGACAGAAAGAAATGAGAGCCTTTTGGATTTTGTCTGAATAACATCCACTCACCAGCACGTGCTTGCTCTGTAAGTAAGATATTTATTTAGAACAGTGATTTCTCTTAGAGATAGATAGAAATAGCCAGATTAGTCGGGCTGTTTTCTATATTTATGTCAGACTATTCTACAGTATTATTTTAAAGCATTTTCCTGTGATTTCTGAACTCTGTAATGTCATTGTGTTGAAGTCATAAGATTTGTCTTGTGGTTTTATTATTTATTATTAAATATTTTAAACCTTTCAACTGTGGCTGTTTTTTATAGAGATGATTTAAAGTCTTAGAGTACATTGCATATATTCAGTGATACTGTACAAGCCACTCCAATAGCCTTAGCCCTGGGTCATACTTAATATTTGGATAACAGTAATATTATGCAGTGAAATTGGTCACCCTTTGGGAAGGGCATAATAGTAACCGATATTAGTGGTTGGTGGCAGTGATTTCTACCTTAAGCCTGGAGGAAGGGGGCATAGTGGGAAAACATGTGCCAGCCTTCCCCAGGTGTGTCTGTGTGTTGTATATAACTCATATCTCAAAGTGTGTGTGTTTGTGTGTGTGTGTTTGTGTGTGTGTGTGTGTGTGTGTGTGTGTGTGTGTGTGTGTGTGTGTGTGTGTGTGTGTGTGTGTGTGTGTCAGCTAGTTGGGCAGGTACACAAAGCACTGGTTGGACACAGAGCATGCTGGAAGTTTTAGCTTGACCACTAGGCTGAGATCTGGACCCTATAACTGTGCCAGTGGGAGTCTTATTGGGGATCTGGAGAGAAAGGGAGGAACCAGCCCCAGACTGACTGTGAACTATGTGTGCTCTTATGGGAAATTGTACTTTACTGCATGTGTGTACTTGTTATCCTTCCCAATGTACATGCCCCTCCCTGGTGCTAGTGTTGAGGATTGAGGCTCCATGATTACTGTGCCAGTGCACAGGCATCACAATGGATATCAGAGATAAGACAATAAGTGATCTACACAGAATAAAACAGCATCCCACATAGAAAAGACAAGTAGAACAGTCCATCTGAAGAATATACACAATGTATATTGAACAAAACAAACTGCCAATGTAAAACTATAGCATGGATGAATGTCCACATAAGACTTCTTTCCCTATGAAATATAAGTCACACATAAATTGCAAAAGGTCATATAAGATTTTTGCCAAATGTTTTTTGTCTGCTCATCATAAACATTGCAGTTTTCTGGCAAATTTTTGAAGAATGAAGTCACTAAATAATGACAGACATTTGAGTTTAATACAAAACGAGGTCCTTGTCAGCAGGAATGACTCAACAAGGTATCCTAAACGCAATTTATTTATAACAGTCAACAAAGCGTTTTCACCACAGTATTCTGTGGCTTCTTCAGAGGAGATATATTCTAAAAGGACGCATTTACATAACTTTTATAGTTCTATAGTAGGTATAGAGGTGTTTTGACACCTGTGTTTAATAAGAAAATTTTTTAAAATTTGTTTTCCGTCATGAAATTGGAAGATGTCACTTCCTGAATGCTTTTATATGTATGGAGTGCGTCCTTTTAGAATATATCTCCTCTGAAGAAGCCACAGAATACTGTGGTGAAAACACTTTGTTGACTGTTATAAATAAATTGCGTTTAGGATACCTTGTTGAGTCGTTCCTGCTGACAAGGACCTCGTTTTGTATTCATCTGGTTGTTTTACATTTTTTCTTTTGGTTAGACATTTGAGTTTCATACTTCATATCCTTTGGAAAGTCCATGCTAATGCTAGTCATGTCATTCTAACAACTAAGTTAATACAAGCATTAGTTAAAAGCTGCCCCTATTTTGGAGCATTTGTACCAATATTATTTCAAGCTTTGTCCAGAATTATTTTGCTATGATTTTGAAAGGTAAGGGTTAGATGAATGTGAATGTGTGTGTGTGTGTGTGTGTGTGTGTGTGTGTGTGTGTGTGTGTGTGTGTGTGTGTGTGTGTGTGTGTGTGTGTGTGTGTGTGTGTGTGTGTGTCTACCTGGATGAGTGCAGTAGGTAGGGAACTGAGTGTCTAATGCATCTCTGAATTGTGTATTGTGTATTCAAGGGTATGGATGAATGTTTTCACGAGTGTAATTGAGCATCAGGGGTTTGTTTGTTTGTGGATGAGGAAGTGTGTGTGTGTGTGTGTGTGTGTGTGTGTGTGTGTGTGTGTGTGTGTGTGTGTGTGTGTGTGTGTGTGTGTGTGTGCGTGTGAGTCTAGGAAGTGCCTTTTCTAAAGCAATGCATGTGCCAGTAAGGGGAACTCTAGTGTTGTTAAGACTAACAACACTATTATTTGATTTGGAAACATGGTAATGAACCAATAATGAGGTATTTCTCTTTGCTGCGATAACTGTCTCTAAACTGGATTTTCTCACAATCCCACAAATTGACAACATGGGTTGGGCAATTGGTATAAGTACTGAGCATTTCTTTGTATCCCAGGGAAGGTATTATAGACAAAATATAGGTCTGACTATCAACATTTTTAAAAGAAAAAACTTAAATAACATTATCACAGAAGCATCAAATGCAGTGAAAATAAATACTCACATGTGAATGAGAAGAAATCAGAAACAGAAATACAGCTCAGAAATATCAGGAAGGTTTTAGACTCTGGTGCATCAGTCATCACAACAGATGAGAGTCTGTAATCACTGAAGCCAAGATTAGAACCTGTGACTACAAAGGTATATGCTTACACATCAAAAATGCGATTGCCGGACACTTCAAAATAAATATCAGTACAAATGAAAAAAGACCTAGGGTAAAACTTCATATGCTAAAGGGTGATTGCTAATATGCTGTAAGCAGCAGAAGTACTAGGTCTTATTTAAGTCCTAAATACAAGTGTTAATTGGCTTCAAATGTTGTCATAGCCAGGGGGAGGGGGTTGTGAATATGCTTCCACTATCTGTAAAAAGATGCCATGGGACGCATCTCTAATAGCCTCTGATAACCCAAGTCCAGCTCCTGGCCTTAATGTATGGCTAAGTTTCTAAGTCTATCAAAACCATTTGCACTGACAAGAGAAGGGGCAAAGGAGGGTGACTGGTGTCTAAAAACCAGTTGCTTTGGGAAAGTGAGACTTGATAGACAGAGAAGGCAACCCAAAAAAAAAAAAAATTAAGCTTGTTTCCTGCCTTTCCTGTTAAGTGGTATAGACTATTTGTAGGCTTTTGAGCCCCCAAGCCCTTCTGTGTTGGAGGGAAGCCTTCTAGCCTAGTTTTTTTCCCCTATAACTAGCCAGTTTTCTAGTTTCAGCACTCAAATCTGTTTCTTTGATCTCAGCACTTGTTCAGAAAAAAAAAAAAAAAAAAAATTTCATCTGCTTTTACTGTACTTGTGTTTCTACCTACTTTTTTTTACTTTTGCATCATCTTAAAAGTATTCAGTTGTATTTATTACTGCTTGGTGTAACTCATTCTAAGCCTTCTGGTTTAAGCACTTGGGCTTCGGACCAGTTGTTTTGCACTGAGAGGGTTTGTGGTCTGCACTGTAGTGGCAGAACAGGTAGCTTACATCCTTCTAGGTTGGGAACTGCTGATTGAGGGCTCAGTGTCTGTTATTCTAAAAGTGTATTAATTCTGGTTTAAGCACTTAGGCTTTCAGGCCAGTTATTTTACATTAAGAGGGTTCGTGGTCTGCACTCTTGTGGGAGGAGAGGCTGGACTCTGCCCTTCTGAGCTGGGAATTTCTGATTGAAGGCTTATAGTGCATGCATATCTGAACTGCTTCTTACTGAAGTTGGTGCCTTGTTTGCTGTGGCATAGACTGGATTCGGGCCTGCTGGATCTAGCTTTGTTTGTGTAACTTGAGCACTAATCCAGGCATTCTCTAAAGTATTCAATTGTATTTATTACTGCTTGGTAGTAACTTGATTAAAGTTTAGCTGTCATTCTAAGTCTTTTGGATTAAGCACTTGGGCTTCAGACCAGTTGTTTTACATTAGGAAGGTTTGTGGCATGCACTGTGGTGGCAGGACAGGTAGCTTTCATCCTTCTAAGTTGGGAACTGCTGATTGAGAGCCCAGTGTCTGTTATTCTTAAAGTGTATTAGTTCTGGTTTAGGCACTTGGGCTTCAGGCCAGTTATTTTACATTAAGAAGGTTTGTGGTCTGCACTCTTGTGGGAGAAGAGGCTGGACTCTGCCCTTCTGAGCTGGGAATTTCTGGTTAAAGGTTTATAGTGCCTGAATATTTGAACTGTATCTTACGGAAATTGGTACACCTTGTTTGCTGTAGCATAGACTAGATCCAGGCCTGCTGAATATAGCTCTGTTTATATGCTTGTTGTTTGTTTGCTTGTTATTTCCCTGGAACGCTAATTCCATCTAATACGCAGCTTCTCAGCGCTTCTGTGGCTCACTAGTGATATCTGCATTGCTTACTGTACTTATTTCCTTGTTTCACTTGAAAGAACGTTACTGTTTGTCGTTTTTGCATTTAAGTTACCTGTAACACATTGCACTTAAGTTACCTGGCACTTGCTCACTAAAGCAATTATATAAGTCAGCACTAAAAATTAAAAGCACTACACCCTCACTCCCCACTGGCCCTGGTTTTCAATTATTAAGGAATTCCCAATATTATTCTAGCATGTCCAAAGGTCAGTTGTCAATCTCCTCTCTGGTCCAGCTGGTGAATCTGGGAATCTTGAGGCAATGTTACAACTGCCTCATGTACACAGACAACCCTCTCCTCCTCCCAACAAATTTCAACACATGTGAGAGATGCAACCATATAGCCAAACTGGAGGCTAAGCTCTCTCAACTCACTACTGGCATAACCAGTCAGGAGGAGAAGGAAACCATACTCACTACAATTCCAGTCTCACATAGACCTACCACGACAGCAAACCAAACACATAATCACACAAAAACATACTCGGAGGCTCTAAATAAAGATCTGCCGAAGCAGCAGAGACCTCCAAAGCAGACACCCAAGCAGCCGCTACCCCAAAACAAAACACGTGCAACACATCTCTCACAAAGCCAGTGTGCCAAACAGTCACAGCCCTTAAGACTAAACAACACACCTAATACACTTGTAATAGGTGACTCTATCGTCAGGCACACTGACGTCCCGCTCACCAGGCTGAACAAGGAGAGGGTCACGGTGAGCAGCCTGTCGGGTGCTAGGATCCGCCACATAACACAAGCACTCAGGTCACTCCAAGGCAAGTACAAATATGACTCAGTCATTGTCCATGCTGGTGTGAATGACCTGAGACGTACCTCCCTGGACTACATGAAAAGAGACATAAAGGAGCTCTCTGAGCATGTAGCCCAGGCCGGTATGACCCTGACCTTGAGTAGCATCTTACCCTCACCAAGAATGATGCCACAATATGAAGACAAGATGATCAATTTCAACAATTGGCTTAAGTACTGGTGTCATTCAAAGGGGATCCAATGCCTGTCAGCTTGGGATGATATGCTCGACAAGCCACGATGCTTCACTAGGGACGGCTTGCACCTGTCACCCTGGGCTTTCGGATATTGGCAAAGGCTCTTGCTACCCCATAGTGCCTTTTTAGGCAAGGCTCAAAAGACAAACCCACCTCCATAGGTATCACAAGGGATAAGAAACTAAGAGTAATGCTGCTCAACGCCAGAAGTCTAAACCACAAGATGCACGCACTCGAAACTCTCCGTAGCATGGAGAACATCGATATCTGTGCAGTAACAGAAACCTGGTTCAGGGCTCCCGAGAGCACCCCAGCACTACCAGGTTATACCTCATACCATGCTTTTCGCCCCAAAACTTGGACGAACCACAAAAGGAGGGAGTATCGATATTCATCAAAGATACCCACACCTCCAGGTTGGTGGCAAAGCACGAAGCATCAGAGACTATCCATGTGCAACTAACAGTGGGTAAAACTGCCTTCCAGTTTATAGCCTGCTACAGACCACCCTCCCAAACCCAGGAAACCCACTCAGCCTTCCTGAGAACACTGGAAAATATGAAGGTCTCTCCAAACACCATTATATTGGGTGACTTCAACTACTCAAACATAGACTGGGAGCATTACTCTAGCTCCAACACCCTAGCCCAAAGGTTCCTAGAATTTATAAACTCAAATGCTATGGAACAACTTGTTACCACTCCCACAAGAGGGGAAAACATACTGGACCTGATCATCACCAACATGAGAACTCTATGCTCCAGACCAGAAGTGTATCCCTCACTGGTAAGATCAGACCATAAACTAATCTCACTGGATATTCACATCCCGACCCCACCCCCTGCCCAGAAAACCACAGTGAATAACTTCTCTAAAGCAAATTTTATACTCCTCAAAACTGAGGTGGAATCCTTCAAAGCCCCCGGGCCTGTGGAAAATACGGCCCAGACCGCAGAATCCTTTATAAATGCATTCTATGAACACCTTCAGGAATGCATGGATCATGCGATCCCAAATAAAACCAAGACCCAATCCTCCAAAGGCAGACGTCCTGTCTGGTGGACCCCAGCCATAAACAAACTATACAATAGAAGGAGGAAGCTACTAAATGATAAAGCAAAATCCCAAAAAGGGAAGGCATCACTGATCAGTATTAGCAAAAACTACGGGCACACATAAAATTGTCTAAGGCCAGCTTCGAGAGAAAAATTGCACAGGACACTAAGGATAATCACAAGGCTTTCTTTAGTTATGTTAGGAACCTGGGTGGTAATTCCCGCTATGCTCAGAATTAGTCCAAAATGACAAAAATACACCGAACCCACAGACATTGCCAACATCCTAGCTGACAGGTTCAGCGCAAACTTCTCCCTCCTCACCAAAAGGGCAAATATCTATCCCAGCAGAGTGCTGTCCCCCTGACATCTCAGATGCTCAGGTAAGAGCCGCCCTCTCCAAAGCAAAAAACACAGCATCAATGGGACCAGATGGTGTCCCGGGCTGCGTCCTACATGAACTCAAAGAAGAGCTAAACCCAAACATAAAACTACTGTTCAATCTCAGCCTTACTACAGGATATGTGCCCAAAGAGTGGCGTGCAGCAACAGTGGTCCCTCTCCATAAAGGTGGTGCCTCAACGGAAACTATCGCCCCATAAGCCTGACTAGCTTGGTCTGCAAAGCTATGGAAAGGATCATCATGGACCTCATAAATAAAGATATTGGTGACCTACAAACACTGGATCCTACCCAGTTCGGCTTTGTTAAGGGCAGATCCTGCCTCTTAAACCTGGTTGATTTCTTTGAAACAGTCACCAAGGCCATTGACGAGGGAAGGTGGTCCACACAGCCTACCTGGACCTCGCAAAGCCTTCGATACAATACCCCACTCGGGCATTATAGATAAGCTCACCAGCTTAAATATAAACCCCTATGTCACTAGATGGATTGCAAACTGGCTCAAGGACAGAACCCACATGGTTAGAATTGCTGGAGCCATGTCAGACTCCAAATCAGTTACAGTGGTGTCTGCCTCATGTACACAGACAACCCTCTCCTCCTCCCAACAAATTTCAACACGTGAGAGATGCAACCATATAGCCAAACTGGAGGCTAAGCTCTCTCAACTCACTACTGGCATAACCAGTCAGGAGGAGAAGGAAACCATACTCACTACAATTCCAGTCTCACATAGACCTACCACGACAGCAAACCAAACACATAATCACACAAAAACATACTGGAGGCTCTAAATAAAGATCTGCCAAGCAGCAGAGACCTCCAAAGCAGACACCCAAGCAGCCGCTACCCCAAAACAAAACACGTGCAACACATCTCTCACAAAGCCAGTGTGCCAAACAGTCACAGCCCTTAAGACTAAACAACACACCTAATACACTTGTAATAGGTGACTCTATCGTCAGGCACACTGACGTCTCGCTCACCAGGCTGAACAAGGAGAGGGTCACGGTGAGCAGCCTGTCGGGTGCTAGGATCCGCCACATAACACAAGCACTCAGGTCACTCCAAGGCAAGTACAAATATGACTCAGTCATTGTCCATGCTGGTGTGAATGACCTGAGACGCACCTCCCTGGACTACATGAAAAGAGACATAAAGGAGCTCTCTGAGCATGTAGCCCAGGCCGGTATGACCCTGACCTTGAGTAGCATCTTACCCTCACCAAGAATGATGCCACAATATGAAGACAAGATGATCAATTTCAACAATTGGCTTAAGTACTGGTGTCATTCAAAGGGGATCCAATGCCTGTCAGCTTGGGATGATATGCTCGACAAGCCACGATGCTTCACTAGGGACGGCTTGCACCTGTCACCCCTGGGCTTTCGGATATTGGCAAAGGCTCTTGCTACCCCCATAGTGCCTTTTTTAGGCAAGGCTCAAAAGACAAACCCACCTCCATAGGTATCACAAGGGATAAGAAACTAAGAGTAATGCTGCTCAACGCCAGAAGTCTAAACCACAAGATGCACGCACTCGAAACTCTCCGTAGCATGGAGAACATCGATATCTGTGCAGTAACAGAAACCTGGTTCAGGGCTCCCGAGAGCACCCCAGCACTACCAGGTTATACCTCATACCATGCTTTTCGGCCCCAAAACTTGGACCGAACCACAAAAGGAGGGGGAGTATCGATATTCATCAAAGATACCCACACCTCCAGGTTGGTGGCAAAGCACGAAGCATCAGAGACTATCCATGTGCAACTAACAGTGGGTAAAACTGCCTTCCAGTTTATAGCCTGCTACAGACCACCCTCCCAAACCCAGGAAACCCACTCAGCCTTCCTGAGAACACTGGAAAATATGAAGGTCTCTCCAAACACCATTATATTGGGTGACTTCAACTACTCAAACATAGACTGGGAGCATTACTCTAGCTCCAACACCCTAGCCCAAAGGTTCCTAGAATTTATAAACTCAAATGCTATGGAACAACTTGTTACCACTCCCACAAGAGGGGAAAACATACTGGACCTGATCATCACCAACATGAGAACTCTATGCTCCAGACCAGAAGTGTATCCCTCACTGGTAAGATCAGACCATAAACTAATCTCACTGGATATTCACATCCCGACCCCACCCCCTGCCCAGAAAACCACAGTGAATAACTTCTCTAAAGCAAATTTTATACTCCTCAAAACTGAGGTGGAATCCTTCAAAGCCCGGGGGCCTGTGGAAAATACGGCCCAGACCGCAGAATCCTTTATAAATGCATTCTATGAACACCTTCAGGAATGCATGGATCATGCGATCCCAAATAAAACCAAGACCCAATCCTCCAAAGGCAGACGTCCTGTCTGGTGGACCCCAGCCATAAACAAACTATACAATAGAAGGAGGAAGCTACTAAATGATAAAGCAAAATCCCAAAAAGGGAAGGCATCACTGATCAGTATTAGCAAAAAACTACGGGCACACATAAAATTGTCTAAGGCCAGCTTCGAGAGAAAAATTGCACAGGACACTAAGGATAATCACAAGGCTTTCTTTAGTTATGTTAGGAACCTGGGTGGTAATTCCCGGCTATGCTCAGAATTAGTCCAAAATGACAAAAAATACACCGAACCCACAGACATTGCCAACATCCTAGCTGACAGGTTCAGCGCAAACTTCTCCCCCCCCTCCTCACCAAAAGGGCAAATATCTATCCCAGCAGAGTGCTGTCCCCCTGACATCTCAGATGCTCAGGTAAGAGCCGCCCTCTCCAAAGCAAAAAACACAGCATCAATGGGACCAGATGGTGTCCCGGGCTGCGTCCTACATGAACTCAAAGAAGAGCTAAACCCAAACATAAAACTACTGTTCAATCTCAGCCTTACTACAGGATATGTGCCCAAAGAGTGGCGTACAGCAACAGTGGTCCCTCTCCATAAAGGTGGTGCCTCAACGGAAACTATCGCCCCATAAGCCTGACTAGCTTGGTCTGCAAAGCTATGGAAAGGATCATCATGGACCTCATAAATAAAGATATTGGTGACCTACAAACACTGGATCCTACCCAGTTCGGCTTTGTTAAGGGCAGATCCTGCCTCTTAAACCTGGTTGATTTCTTTGAAACAGTCACCAAGGCCATTGACGAGGGGAAGGTGGTCCACACAGCCTACCTGGACCTCGCAAAAGCCTTCGATACAATACCCCACTCGGGCATTATAGATAAGCTCACCAGCTTAAATATAAACCCCTATGTCACTAGATGGATTGCAAACTGGCTCAAGGACAGAACCCACATGGTTAGAATTGCTGGAGCCATGTCAGACTCCAAATCAGTTACACGTGGTGTCCCACAAGGCTCAGTCCTGGGACCTCTCTTGTTCGGTATATATTTCTCGGAGGTACAGGCCAACACGGAAGGACTGTGGCTGACCAAGTTCGCAGATGACTGCAAACTGGGTGCCATAATCGACTCTCCAGCTGACACAAGCATCCTCCAAAAGGGCCTCATAGAAACAGACAACTGGTGCCAGTGCCATGGCCTCAAGCTAAATGCCAAAAAGTGTATAGTCATCCCTTTTGGCAAAAACAAAGTGCCCACAAATCACCACATAGGTGGAAATCCATTAAGCACAGAAGAAGTAATTAGGGACCTGGGGACCCAAGTTGATAGCAATCTCTCATTTGACAACCACGTGGCCAAAGTGGTTAGAAAAACATTTTATATAGCCCACCTAATCATGAAGGGATTCACATCTAGATCAGGGGAGGTCATTGTGCCTCTTTACTCATCCCTCATCAGGCCCATAATTGAGTACAATGCCCCTTTTGGGATGTACCTTACCAGACACCTGCAGCAACTGGAAAGACCCCAAAAGTACCTCACCAAGAGGATCAAAGGGCTCAAACAGATGCCATATGCTGCCCGGTTAAAGAAACTCCAGCTCTACTCAGTGGCATACCGCCTGTTCAGAGGCGATCTGTGCCTGACGTATAAAGCCATGTCCAACCCAGAATTAATGGACATGCTGCACCTCAGAAAATCCAAATCCCATCGAGCTACGCGCTCGAGAGACTTGAACCTCAGCACTGAAATAAATAGGACATGCTGGAGGGACAGATTCATAACCCAGAGGCTCCCTTCACTCTGGAATAAAATCCCAGTCCAGGTTAGGCAGAGTCCCTCATTGACTCTCTTCAAGAGGAATCTTGATGAGTGGATGGGAGATCGTAGGTTTACACCGGGTATCACTTCTGTGTCACTGTTAGATAGAGGCACAGTATACTAACCTCGAAAAAGGGCATAGCAAAATAAATTTAAAATGGCTGGCGAAAGCCAAACACATTCTGGCTAGGCTTATAAATGCTCTAGGGCAGATAGCCTAGTATGAACCTATGAACCTATGAACCTATGAACCTAGGAGAAGGTAATCCTGATGTAAAACCTCTGCTGCCTTGCAACAGTACCTAGTCATAGTGAAAGCTTTGGAAGTAAGCCCCACGGAAAAATCTGGAGGTGGAGCCCCTAAGGCAGTAGGAGGTTATACTTGACCTCACTCTGGCAGTTCCTATGATGGCACTGATGCCAAGTTGTACTGGTCGCACCTTTCCTTTTGGATTACATCAGTGGTGTGGAGAGAGAGAACCTGCTGCTGGTCATTAGCAGTTTCCTCAAATTACCTTGCCAAGGTCTGCTTTCTGGAGGGGACACTCCAGCTTTGCTTTGTGAGCAATGAACCAGGAAGCAGCTATTACCAGTAATAAGCCAGTGTGCTCAACTAGCAAAGACTGAGATACCAGGAACTGCTTTTAATAGTGGGAAAGATCCTTTGATCTCATTGGGCACTAACCACACACTTTAAGCTGGGCAGTTCCCAGCCACATAGGTGCTGCCTCAATAACCCCAGGTAGGTAGATTATTAGCCATGTACCTGGAAAAAAAAAGAAATAAAAACAACCTTTAGGCTAGGCACATGAAACTTAAATAAGATGACTCCTGGCCCTACAAAAGATCTACAGAACATCAGTGATGCTCAGAAGACAGCAGGCCTTAACAATGAGCTGAGCAGATTGCAGATGGGCAGTGTGGTTCTCCAGGAAACAAGTCTGCCATGCATTGGATTTCTCAGGGAAAAGGAATTTACTTGTTTCAGACATGGGATCTTCCAGAATAGACAAGGGAACATGGCATTGATTTTGCAATCAGAAACAACCTCATTTGCTCAGTCCTAACAACAAATATTGGAAATGAGAGACTGCTGAAAATTCAGCTACAAACACCAGTGGCTATGGTCAACATTTTCAGTGTCTGCGCTCCTACTTTAACTTCTACCCAGGAAATCAAGGACAAATTCTATGATGAACTCAGTACTGCCATCAGTAACATTCTTTTGCATGAATCATTCTTCATTCTTGGTGATTTTAATGCCAGAGTTGGCAATGTCCATCACGGCTGGCCATCCTGATTGGGATAGTTCAGAACAGGAAAGATGGGTTAAAACAGCCAGCATTTCCTTGAACTTTTTCCTGATTGGTCCTCTGCATAAGCAACACCTTCTTCAATGTCAAGCCCTGGCACAAAGTTTCATGGCAACACCCAATATCAAAACATTGGCACCAACTTGACCTCATCCTCACCAAATGCAGCAGTTTAGAAAATGGCAGGGTAACATGCAGTTACCACAGCTCAAACTGTGATACTGACCACTTGCTCATGTGCAGTAATGTGAACATCTAACTGCCAAGGCTCTTTAGCTCTAAGAAAGAAGGGAGGGCATATATTGACAAAGGCAAGACATGAGACCTTACAAATGTATGCAAGTTTGGTCAAGCACTTGAAGAGGCTTTGCCCTGCCTGGATAACACTGACACCAGCAAAAGACGTGAAAAGCTAAGAGATGCTATCTGTAATACTGCAATATCTATCTTTGGGAAGAAGACAGTCAAGTGTGCTGATTGGTTTGAAGCCCACACTGAAGTGCTGACAGCCCTGATTGAGAAGAAGAGGCAGTCACTAGCTGCATACAGGTCTTTGCCAAATGAGGAGAACTTGCGGGCACAGTGGTGTGTTTAGAGTCAAATGCAGCAGGTAGCTTAGTGGTGTGCAAATGATTATTGACTCCAACTTTTCTTCAAGATTCAGAAAGCCATGGATATTTGTAACACATGAGAAGTGTATGATGGTGTGATGTCCATGACCTGGCCCAGCAATCAAGGAGCCTCAGTCTTCACCACCAACACCAGAGAGGGCGTCTCATATAAGAAGAAAGGATAACAAATACACACAGTAAAGTGCAATTTCCCTTAAGTGCACACAGAGATCACAGTCAGCCCAGGGCTGGTCACTCCCTTGCTCCCCAGGTCTCCAATAAGACTCCCCACTGGCAGAGCTATAGGGTCCAGATCTCAGCCTAGTTGGCAAACTAAAACATCCAGTACCATCTCTGTCAAACCAGTGCTTTGTGTCCCTGCCCAAGTAAATGACACACACACACACTTTGAGATAAGTATTTATACAACTGCACAGACACTGCTGGGAAAGGCTGACACAGATCCCCCAGCTGTGCCCCTTTACCCAGACTATACGGTAGTAATTACTGCCACCACCGGATAATAATTATCAGCTACCCAAAGGCCCTTAAAAGGGTGTCCAGTTATTACTGTGCAATATTATTATCCAATTAGTAGTATAGCCCAGGGCTAAAGCTATAGGAGTGGCTTAGACAGTAAACTCTATAAATATGCAATGTACTCTGGAGATTGACTTATCTCTGCATAAACCAGCAACAGGTAAAAGGTTTTTAAAATATTTAATAATAAATAATCAAAACACAAGACAATACTACTATATCACAGTGCTAGTCAAGAGGCCAGAGATCACACAGAAACTTAAAATAAATCAGAAGTACAGTTCTGACATCACAGAAAAACACTTAGTCTAACTTTCTTCTAATTTCCTAGCTATTACTACAAGAAAACATACTTCTGAAATAACTTACTTAAGGCAACAGGCAGTGCTGAGTCTGAATATCAGGACAAAAATGCTTAATAATCTCTGGTTCTCAGTGTTTAAATTGAAACTGCAGTTCTGCTAAACATTACATCATTTGTTTACTCTTTCCTGGTTCTCAGGCTGACACATTAACTACATTAACATTCTTAACATCTCCCTTTTATCTTGCAGCTGGTCGGAACAGAGCAATAAAAATACATTGGCATGTTTAAGTCTAGCAATTTAACTCTTGGTTAAAACAATAGAAAGAATTTCTTCATCTAGACTATTCGGCACCACTGTTCCCTTGAAAGTGTCACCATATGCTTTTACTGGGTCAGCAGAGAGCACTGTTGCCACATTTTTGTAACAGCATTTCTTTACATTTAAAACAACAAGCCTGCAGTTTACATTTATATTTACAAATAATAGAATTATGTATCAAAGTCTACTTGACTAGCCTGGCAGCCTTCACCCTTCTCTACCAGTCTTCACATCTCTCCCCCCCCCCCCTGGAGAACTCAAGCTAGTTTTTCAAGTGAACCTTAATAAGCGCTGCTTGACAGGGTTAGGTCTATCTGAGTGTACCTTAACCCATTCCCTGCCTTGAGAGCCCATCTGCATTAACATTGCTAATCCTACTGCGGTGCTGCACTGACAAATCATATGCTTACAACCCCAGGCTCCATCTTAGCAACTTGACATTTTGCTAACTGGCTCTGTTTAACCATGCTAGAGGGTTGTGATCTGTGATAACAGTGAATTTTCTTCCCTACAGATAAGGCTGAAGTTTCTGCAGTGCCCACACTATGGCTAGACATTCCTTTTCTACAGCTGCATAGCATTCCTCCCTGGGTTGCAGCCTATGACTGAGATAAACCACCAGGTGCCTTTCTCCCTCTGAAGAAATCTGGCTAAGTACAGCCCCCACCCTGTGGTTTGAAGCATCCACTTGCACAACAAATTCCTTGCTGTAATCTGGACTGGCTAACACAGGGGGTCCTCCCAAAGCTTCTTTAAGCTTCTGGAATGCCTGCTCATATGCTGGGGTCCACACTATCTTATCTGGCCTGTTCTTCCTTGTCAGGTCTCTGAGGGAGCAGCTATGGTACTATAACTAGGAACAAACTTTCTGTAGTACCCTGCTGTCCCTAAGAATGCCCTCAACTGCCTTTTAGTAACAGGTGCAGGCCATGCCTGAATAGCTTCCACTTTGGCAGGTTCCAGCCTTATCTTACCACTCTCCATTCTATGCCCTAGGTAGGAGACCTTTGCCATACTCACCTAATATTTGCTCGGCTTAATGGTCAACCCTGCCATCTGTAGTCTGTGCAACACCTCCCTGAGATCCTGAAGGTGCTGTGGCCAGGAATGTCTGTAGATGGCAATATCATCTAGGTAAGCAAGGGCAACCCCCCCTGCTCCTGCTAGGATATTATCCACCAGCCTCTGGAAAGTTGATGGAGCATTCTTCATCACAAAGGGCATATTTGTGAACTCATACAAGCCAAAAGGAGTCACTAAGACTGACTTCTCTTTAGCACTGGGAGTCAAGGGTATCTGCCAGTAACCCTAGGTAAGATCAATGGTTGTAAGATACTTAGCCCCACCCAGCTGCTCTAGGGCCTCATCTGTCCTAGGCATGGGGTAAGCATCTGACTCTTATTTAATTTCCTGTAGTCCACACAAAACCTGGTGCTGCCATCCTTCTTTGGCACCAGCATGACTAGGAAGGCCCAGGGACTGTTGGACTCTTGAATCACCCCTAGTTCCAACATCTCCTGTACCTCTTCCCTCAGGGTCTTTCTGACTCTCTCAGGAACCCCATAAAGGGACTGCCTAATAGGCCTTTGGGGTCCTGTATCCACCTGGTGCTGCACCAGGTGGGTGCACCCTGGTTTCCCAGTGAACATGTCCCCAAATTCCTGCAACACTGCTCAGATTTCTTGAACCTGGGTAGGAGATAGCTGCTGGGACATTGCTACCCCTTCCACCGTGGTGTCAGCCCAAGCCTCACCGAGGAGACCAGTCCCTAGATCTCCCTCAGTCTCCTCCTTCAATCCACTTCAAATGCTCAGCACAAGGGACTCCCTATTATGGTAAGGTTTCATCATGTTAACATGGCACAGCTTGTGCCCCTGCCATCTGCCTAGCACTTCCACTATGTAGTTAACATCACTTACCTTTCTTACCACCTCATAGAGTCCCTCCCAAGCTGCTTGCAGCTTGTTGTGTCTGACAGGAATGAGAACCATTACCTGCTGCCCCACAACATACTCTCTAGCTCGAGCATTCCTGTCATACCACACCTTCTTCTGTTGTTGGGCTTCTGCCAGATTCTCCTGGGCCCAGTCCATGAGTTCCCTGAGCCTTGTCCTGAGGTATAGTACATGTGCCACAACAGACTCCTTGTGAGGTTCACACACCTTCCCAATCATCTCAAATTAAATCTAGAGGTCCCCTCACCCTAAGCCCATACAGCAACTCAAAGGGTGAAAAACCTGTGGATTCCTGGTGAACCTTTCTGTAAGCAAACAACAGATGGGAGAAATATTTGTTTCACTCCCACTTAAACTGATCTGCAAATGCCCGTAGCATGGGCTTGATTGTAGAGATTAACCTCTCAACAAGACTATTAGTCTGGGGATGATAGGGGGTGTTCTTCATGTGCTTCACCCCACAGGACTTCCAAAGACAAGCCAGCAGGTCTGACATGAAATTGGCACCTCAGTCAGACAGTATTTCTTTTGGGAAACCCACCCTGCTTGAAAATCTCTAACAAAGCATTTTCCACATTCTCAGCCTCAATGGAGGACAGAGCCACCACCTCAGGGTATTGTGTAGCATAATCCACTGCCACTAGGACATACATTTTCTCTGTGGAACTTGGGGGTACTCAGAGGACCCACAATATCCATAGCTACCCTCTGAAATGGCTCCTCAGTCACAGGCAAAGGCATCAAAGAAGCTCTTACCTTGTCTCCTGCCTTGCCTACCTTTTGGCACTGCTCACAGGTCCTGCAGTACCCTGTTACATTTCTGGAAATTCCAGGCCAATGGAAGTGCTGAATAATATGCCTCTTTGTACATTTCATGCCCACCTGTAAAGGGAATATCATTGGCTATGGCTAAAAGCACCAGATGGTAGACTCTAGGCACTACCAACTGCTGTACTCTCTCACCTTCTAGCTCTCCCTCAGGAGTCCACTCTCTGTATAGTAACCCTTTGTCCCAGTATACAGACTCCTCCTTTCCTTGAGAATCAGGTGCCTTCCTAGCTACCTGCCTCAGGCCTTGCAATGTAGTGTCTGACAGCTGAGCCTGTCTCAACTCTTTCCTTGTAACCCTTCCCAGCTCCCCTTACACAGGAAGTCTGGCATCCTCTGACAGTGGTGCCTCATTTTCAGCCTGGGTACTACTACTCACCTCTACCTTTGCAGTCACTCTGTCCAAGGGAACATCAGTACCCACAAGCAGCTGTGGCTCACCTTCAGTCTCACTGCTACAGAGTAGCTCTCTCCCTAAAGTAACCACCGCAGCAGACCTGGCTGAAAGTATACAGTCTGTCTGGGTCTCCCCCAGGCTACCAGACCCACATGCTTGTCTTCTAGCCTCACTGCGTGTAACTGCATAAGTACATGGTACTGCCTCATCCAAGTCCTTCCTTCTCAGGACATCTGCAGGATGGTAGTTTAGTACCCCTGTTATCTCAAGACAGCCTACTATTGACATTTTGTCTTTCCCACTTACTGGCTCCATCATCTTTGGTTCCCCACCTTGCCTACGTGGACACCTGTATGCCACATGGCCCCACTAGTTACATTTAAAACATGTAACCCTAGATCCTGGACATGTACCTGGACTAGTAGCTTCCCCTGCTAGTGGCAGATTCTGTTGTGGCAGTCTGTGCTGCCCATCATGGGTTCCATTTATACCCATGAGCAGTACTGGGGGTCAACTTCCTCTGCAGGGCTGCCCTGCTGGCCAGGTATAGGTCTCCCTTCTTCCCCAACTCATCTGAAGTAGCACATTGTCTATCAGCTAACCAGATCCTCATGTCCTCAGGCAAAGTGGTAAGAGCTTGTTCCCTCACCAAAAGGTTTGCCAGCCCTTCAAAAGTGGTGACCTGACATCCACTCACCCAGTTATGAAAATAAGTGCTCAGTTCAGCAACATATTCACATACATTTTCATCTGCCTTGCGTCTATGCTCACAAAACATTTTCCTATATATTTCATGTATTAGCGTAAAACATTCTAACAGACATCTTTTTACAACAGTATAATCAAAACAGACAGAGTCAGGCATTTTTGATAAAAAAGTTACAGCTTTCCCATGGAGTAAGGGGTTCAGGAACCATACCCAGAGCCTTTGGTCAACACTATACTGTTTGCATATCCTCTCAAACATATGAATGAAACTATCAAAATTATCCACCTCTTTAATTTGCGGAAGAAATTTACTGACCCGTTGTGCTTCCGAGGTCCAGCTACTCACTTCCCCATTACCTCCATGACTCTGGCAAAGAGTCAGCATTTCCCTCTCATGCCTCCTCTGATGTTCCTTTTCTTCGGCTTCTATCTCCAAACGCCTGGCCTCCAACTCAAGTCTCTTTAGCTCCGGCTGGAATTTTAAGTCCACTGCATAAAACTTGAGCTGTCCATTCTCTGAGGATATTGTATCTCCACTGCCAGTCTGATTGTCCTTCGCAGAAAGGTTGAGCTGTCCCTTCTCTGAGGATATTGTATCTCCACTACCAGTCTGATTGTCCTCCTGAATGCTGTTTCTGATGCAGCTGTACCCAAGGCTGCAATTCAGTCTGCCCTAGTCAGGTTTCCATGCAGCCTGGCACATCTCCACCAGCTGGCTCCTTGTCAGCTTTCCATATTCCTGTGCTGACATGCTTCCTACTCACCCTGACTAACTAAGCTAATGAAATAAAACAATTGTGATCTAAACTCTGAGTATTCACTACATGGCTGTTTTAGAGTACAAAACACCTTTAGAGATCACTGCACATAAGCTACAGGATTCACTCTACCCACACCACTACAAGCCAATTAGTATTTGCCAACTAATTAATATGTGATGTGGATGTCCACCATCACCACAAATGTGAAGTGGATCCCACCACTGCAAACCACATGTGATGCCCACACCCTGGCTCAGCAATCAAGGAGCCTCAATCCTCACCACCAACACCACAGAGGGCGTCTTATATAAGAGGACGTGTACCTGGATTAGTAGCTTCCCCTGCTAGTGGCAGATTCTGTTGTGGCAGTCTGTGCTGCCCACCATGGGTTCCATTTATACACACAGTAAAGTACAATTTCCCTTAAGTGCACACAGAGATCACAGTCAGTCCGGGGCGGGTCGCTCACTTGCTTCCCAGGTCTCCAATAAGACTCCCCACTGGCACAGCTATAGTGTCCAGGTCTCAGCCTAGCTGGCAAGCTAAAACCTCCAGTACCCTCTCTGTCCAACCAGTGTTTCATGTCCCTGTCCAAGTAGCTGACACACACACACTTTGAGATAAGTATTTATACAACTTCACAGACACTCCTGGGAAAGGCTGACACAGATTTGCCAGCTGTGCCCTTTTACCCAGACTATATGGTAGTAATTACTGTCACCACCAGCTAATAATTATCAGCTACCCAAAGGCCCTTAAAAGGGTGTCCAATTATTACAGTGCAATATTATTATCCAATTGGTAGTATAGCCCAGGGCTAAAGCTATAGGAGTGGTTTAGACAGTAAACTCTATAAATATGTAATGTACTCTGGAGATTAACTTACCTCTACATAAACCAGCCACAGCTAAAAGGTTTTTAAAATATTTAATAATAAATAATCAAAAGACAAGACACTACTACTACACCACAGTGCTATTCAAGAGTTCAGAGATCACACAGAAACTTAAATTAAATCAGAAGTACAGTTCTGTCATCACAGAAAAACACTTAGTCTAACCTTTTTTCTAATTTCCTAGCTATTACTACAAGAAAACATACTTCTGAAATAAATTACTTAAGACAACAGGCAGTCCTGAGGTTCAATATCAAGACAAAAATGCTTAATAATCTCTGGTTCTCACTGTTTAAATTGAAATTGCAGTTCTGATAAACATTACATAATTTGTTTACATTTTCCTGGTTCCCAGGCTGACACATTAACTACATTAACATTCTTAACATCTCCCTTTTGTTATCTTGCAGCTGGTCAGGAACAGAGCAAAAAAAATACATTTGCATGTTTAGGTCTAACAATTTAACTCTTGGTTAAAACATTAGAAATAATTTCTTCATCTAGACTATTTGGCACTACTGTTCCCTTGAAAGGGTCACCACATGCTTTTACTGGATCAGTAGAGAGCACTGTTGCCACATTTTTGTAACAGCATTTCTTTACATTTAAAACAACAAGCCTGTAGTTTACATTTATATTTACAAATGATAAAATTATGTATCAAATTCTATTTGACTAGGCTGGCAGCCTTCACTCTTTTCTACCAGTCTTCACAGATGGAATTAAGCAAGCCATCAGTTCATAGCAAAGGAATATAGTCCCACTTAAGTTGGCCACAGGTGAGGTCTTGAAGGACAGAACAAAGCAGATGGAACACTGGGTGGAACACTACTCATGCAATAAAGACAGACCATAATTATAGAAAGAGCCCTGTATGCCATCACGCCTCTGCCAACTATGACTGAACTCGATGCTGAGCCCATCTTGGAGGAAGTCAATGATGCACTAAAAGCACTCAATTCTGGAAAATGCCAGAGATAGATGATATTCCCTCAGAAATCATTAAATGTTCCATTGATACCCTAATCTCAGAGCTGCATGCAATACTTTGCCAATGCTGGTGAGAAGATAGTGTACCACAAGGTATGGGGAATGCTGACATAGTTACTATCTATAGCAATAAGCGTGACAAAATTGATTGTAATAACTATGATGACATCTCCCTTCTTTGTACCGTAGGGAAGCTATTTGCATGTGTTGTCCTGAAAAGGCTTCTTGTTCTTCCAGAGAGAGATACTTCACCCAGACTTTCAATGTGGGTTCAGAACTGGATGGCCTACAATAGACATAGTTGTCTCTGTAAGACTACTACAAAAAAGTGCAGGGAGCAGAAAAAAAACTCTGTATACTGCCTTCATTGATCTGACCAAGTTTTAGGACGTCTGTAGTAGGAAAGGTCTGTTTGCGATTCTGGTAAAGATCCTCTGTCCTCCAGTACTGCTTAGCATTATCAGAACCTTCCATAAAGACATGAAGGGGACCATTATGTACAATGGATCCACATCTGAACCTTTTGAGATTCTCAGTCGAGTAAAGCAGAGATGTGTACTGGCTTCAACGTTGTTTGGTTATCTTCTTTTCAGTTCTGTTAAATTTTACTTTCAGAACTGCTACATACATTCTCTAAACAAGAATGGATGAGCGTCTTCAAACTGTCGGGGTTTAGATCAAATACCAGGATGCTTAGTAAGTGCCTAAGGGAGTTTCTGCTCCCTAATGACACAGATATTGTGGCTTACACTCACCAAGAACTTCAGTCATTCTTGAATGGCTTTGCAGAGACATATATGGAATTTGGTCTCACAACCAGTTTAAAGAAGACCCATGTGATGGACCAAAATTTGGGCAATGAGCCCATAATCAGGGTGAACGACTATGAGCTGGAGGTTGTCCATGAGTTAATGTACCATGGCTCTACAATCTCTGACAACTTGTTGCTTGATATCAAGATCAACAAGCACATTGGAAAAGCTGCCACAATGCTTTCCAGGTTGACAAAGAGAATATGGGCTAATAATAAGCTCATCGTGCACACCAAGGAGTTGGTTTGTACAGCCTGTGTTTTGAGGACATTACCATATGCCAGTGAAACATTGATTCTGCACTCAAAACAAGAGCAGCAGCTTCATGTATTTCATATGCACTGCCTTAGGCATATACTTGGTATTTCATGGCAGGACAAGATCCCCAACAGCACAGTGCTTGAGAGAATGGGCACTACCTCCATGTTGACCCTCCTGAAACAGAGACATATGCACTGGTTGGGTCATGTCTCATGCATGATGGTTGTCTGAATATCGTTTTTGTTTAGGTGGAGTTTGGATAGAATCTAAAAGCGCCACCCAAATTGGGCTACAAGGATATATGCAAGCATGACCTCGGTGCTCTCTCCATCAGCATGAACACCTGGTATTCTCTCACCTCAGACAAGATTTCCTGGAAACAGGAAGTGAAGGAAGTGAAGGAAGCTCTCACTATGCATGAAACCATGGGTCTATATTAGAAGATCAAAACTCCAGAAGAGCGAACGCTCTTTAATCGAATGCTAATACTCGAAACCACACAATATCGAATGTAAGGAAAAGCATTTTTTTTTTCCCAGGGAAAAAATAACTGGTCCATTGTTGGGACTTTGCCATTTCTTTCACTGTGGTGTGATCTCGGAGTTGGTATATTTAAGTAGGGGGGTGTTGGGCACGAATCCCCAACTTTATTTTGTGTTTGGAGTACATTCGATATTGTGTGGCTTCGAGTATTAGAGTCCTATTAAAGTGTGTTCACTCTTTTGGAGATTAGATCTTCTAATATAGACCCTGAAACCACCTAGCAAGGAGAGCAGAGGATAAGAAGGCCCTCAGGAAAGTCAATGCCCATGATAGCAGACTTGACATCTGCCTATTGCTGCTCAGAATGTGGAAAGAACTGCCACT
The DNA here is from genome assembly GCF_019279795.1 of Protopterus annectens. Taxonomy (NCBI): domain Eukaryota; kingdom Metazoa; phylum Chordata; order Ceratodontiformes; family Protopteridae; genus Protopterus; species Protopterus annectens. The sequence continues at coordinate 1,724,680,047 of NC_056731.1, read as the reverse complement.
CCTGGATTGGTTTGCACAGCCACAGAAGGTGCTTTATGAATCAGTGCAATAAAGGCACAAACCCATGACCCTTTAGGACTGAAAGACGCCTACAAGTGTTTACTAAAAAAAAAGGAGTTGGAAAAGTCTGAAAATGGAGATTTGCAAATGTCACTTCATTGGTGGATGACAGAAATATTGTGTATGAGGATTTTTCATCCTGAGAAATAATTCATCTTTAGAAATATAGCCTGGAGAAAACTGATGGATGAAAAAGAGCTAAAATGATGAAGTATCTTTGTCAAAAGCAGTGGAAAAATATTTGTTTTTGTTACTATGACTGTTGCTAGACAGGAACCAGATAGACAGAGTGCTGGTGGGATTTGGAAGTATTTTCAGATGTGAAATAAGACCAGATAAACAACAAATGAACAAGGAATTTGCTAAATGCAGAAGGAAAGAAACATTGTACAGAAACAAAAAAAAAATGGAGCAACTGGGAAGTAAAAAATATGTGCAGCTACTATTGCTGTTGACAGTAGAGACAGTATAATGTATCTGAGTGTAAATAGGGACACATGAAAAACTGTAGTGAGTATTCAGTGCAGAAAATGGAGAATCCATTAACACATATACTGTTTGGGATTCTATAGTGAATTTAGTTGTGTTTCTGTCAGGGATTTAATGACTCTTCTTAATTTAGAGTCAGATTATTTTGTGAAATTACATGTGTGGCTTTGGAACAGATAGAAGCATTTCGGAATGTTGTTTAATATAAGTTCTTTTGTGAGCCATGGAAGGTATATATCACTGCTAGGAATATTGCATTGCTCAGGAAAAAAACAAATGTGGTGGAATTCAGGACTACAGAGGTACCCCAGCAAGAGCTAGAAGAGTATTTCAATATGAAATGCCAGCCTGTTTTAGAAATGAGAAGGATGACTAATGGCACATTTATGAAATTGGGCATGGGAAGTTTTGTTAATTTGAATGTTGTTGATGGCAGAATGCAACATTTGTCCATTGTAATTTTGAAAAAAAAGATGGTGAAATGTTTGGGACAATCTAAAACATATTCATTCATGTGGTTCTGATAATGAAAGATGCACAGACTGTGAAGAAACTTGACTCAGTTATAACCTGCAAAATAAAAAAGTGGGAGGAGATGGTCAGGTCTAATTTGACTGTTAATCATTATTTCATTTTTCTGGAAATTATTAAATAATTGTTGGGGTGGGGAAATATTGGATAAAATTGTATTTTTTATACAAACATTACACTACAGGCATGAGGAGGAAAATAGTGAACTGTTTCTTGATTATGGTGAAAATTATGAAACACCTGAGGGTTGGGCAAAGTATTGCACAAGAGAATGTCAGTTTTGATAAAATGCTGAACATGGCTTGCTTAATAGAGAACAGAATAAAGTAGACAATGACCATGAGTCTGAAGTATGTAACAAGGAAAACAGGGGGAGACAGTATAATGCCCAAGTACAAAATATGTATGACGTTTTAAGCCAAGATGCACAAATTGAGAAGCAGGAAGAGCAAACAGAACTGAGTAATCCTATTGGAAAGTAAGAAAAATAAAGTTTTTGTTACAGAAAACAAACTTTGCAAACAAGGGGAAGGATAACTTCAAATTTATATAAATAAATATAACAGCATAAAGAGTAAAGTAGGGCATTTAATGGTGATGAAATAATTTCAAGAGCAAAACAGTTGACAAAATATATTCAAAACATATTAGATATTTGGATAAGGTACAAAAAGACTAGCTAAAAAAATTGTAGAGAAAGAAACTTGTTTTAGAAAACAGCTGTGCTCAAGGTATATCAACCCTGGGAGATGTGTGATTTGCGATGTCAGATATGAGAAGAAAATGTATAGAATAATTGTCATGTATTCTTATACAAACATTAATGAGAGAGTAGGAATGTAATTAAAGAAAATAAGTATTAGTTAAAATGGATATGAGTATTAAGAAATTAAACTGCAATCTAAGCAAATGTGTAAGGAAGATAAATCAGGGTCTAGAGACAAAGGAATACAATGTAATATGGAAAATTGCACACAAGGAAGGACATAATATATATTTATAGAAGTGGACATTTGAAGACTAAAGATATTTTGTCAGAAATCTTAAAAGAGGTAGAGGAGAAATAGATGAGCATATTTTTCTGAACTTGAAGTTATAAGGTCTGAGATAGGAGATAATAAAGAGTGACTTAGAGAAGACAAGGGTACACATAGACTGAAAGGGATGTTATAAAGCCAAAATAGTTTATGAAGGAAAATAGAACAGAAGCTTTATAGAAGGACCAAACCTTTTTATGAAAGTTAGTCATTTTGATGGATGGTATAAAAAGAAAAATATAAAAAGGAGTATGTGAAGACAGAAAAGGGGATTTTTAAAGGAAGAAAATGAGCAAATACCTGGCATACAAGGTTATGAATATATTTTACTTTTGCCGGAGAACTGTCTTAGAAAAGGAGAGGAGTTTGCATAATTAAAATTGGGGAAATAAAACGCATGGTAAAAAGGCAAATAATATTTTATGCAAGACTATTTAGAAAGAGAAGTTTGGAATAGACTCCTTATCTGCATACAATAATATTCATCTCTGTCCATATACAAATGCGACTTAGATTTATGGATGGGAAACAGAACATTTACCCAATGACTGCCCCAACTACTACTAATAGATACAGGCAGTTCCTAAATGCTCTATCCTGTGCATGGTATATAAGTATGATCTCACTTATTCTCATTAGAGGTAATATATAATTATCGACCATGGGATGGGTAAGGTACCCAGTCGTGTGAAGCTTGGCTTTAGATGATTGTCACTGTTAAAGTGATACCTCAAACTGATGTTAGAAAATGGGAAAAAGGGGTTGTGGATGGATGGATGGATGGATGGATGGATGGATGGATGGGTAAGCCTAATCTCTTTCTAAATGGCATAAATTAATCTGAGCACAAAAATGGAAATTAGCTATCTTACAATGGTCCAGAAAGGAAGCAGGCCTAGCACTTACCTATGTTCCTATGAACTTATAAAAGCTGCTTGCTTTGTTCTTACCACAGATTGTCTTCCCAGAGGTAAGAATGTTTGCCTACCTTTCAAGTAACTGAGACAGAAAGTAGTTATCAAATGCATAGCAATAGCAATATATGCACATAAAAGCCTTGGTAGCATTCCTATAAAAGATAGCCCTACCACTGACCCAAGTAACTAGAGACAATTAGCTTTGTCTTCATTGTGTGCAAAATAAAGGAATATACCTAACTGTTCCAAATATGGTTCCCATAATCCCATAATGTGTATTTAATTGTAAGTCACACACACACACACACACACACACATATATATATATAAACACATATAATCCCTTTACTTGAATCAATTTAGCTTACAGAAAGGTGTGTTCTGTTTATTATATCAGTTGGAATCTTTGAGAAAGCAACTAAAACACTAAAACTGTCAAATGATACACACTGCATACATGGATTTGGCTTAGCCTTTGATACTATCCCACATCAATGATAATTTCACTTTAAATCTTAAACCCTAAAAAAAAAAAAAACAGCTGGGTAGCTAATTTATTCAAAGGAGAGCTCACATCTTTAGGGCCATTGCCATACGATCATGTAAAAGGCTGGTTACAAGTGTTGGCTCACAGGGTTTGTTATTGAGCCCAGTTTTCTTTCACTTTTTCTTCTTTGATGTCACAATAAAATCAAATTTTCTGACTTACATAGTTTGCAGATGATTATAAACTCAGTATGGTTGTTATTCCTCCAACAGTATCCTTCTAGAGAGACCAAATTGTACAAATTCCTAATGTCAAGACTATGGGCTCAAGCTAAACAGAAACAAAAATGTAGTTTTGTATTCTTCTGGAAACATCATCAAACCTGCATCTACTCTTAAATAATATTATGCTCAATATGGCACCATAACCAACATTAGTGCATTCATGGACAATGAAAACCTTGATCTCAATGCAGTAACTTTCCTTAGGCAATACTTTCAACTAGCTTAACTAATTACTAAAGGTATATATCTTCTACTCCAAGGAAGTTAGTTTTCCCTCTATTCCTTGCTAATCTGACCAATAATAGAATATAATGCCCATTTAGCATATATCTGCCCAAACATGAGCATTTAAGATTTCTAGAACTGTACTCTATCCCTTACAGACTATTATTAGACAACCTCCACAGGGCCTATAATACAAAGAAGGACCCAATCCTGTTAGACCTCTTACATATTCAAAAATCTGCCAGTACCCACAATGCACAGTCTAAGGTGTTAAACCTACCGTGAAATATTATTAGAACCTGTTGATAGAAAAGACATATAATTCCCAAAGGATCATCTAGATATAGAATAAGCTCCCAGTCTGTGCAAACAATGTAGCTCCCAAACTCTATTTAAAGGCGACCCCTTTCTTAAATGGATTGATATATGTAAATTTAGCCAAGTCTTGTCTGCACATACTGTAATACAGAACAGAAGCAAGTAGCAAGCATAACAGTGACAAGACAGCTAAAGGTCTAATCCACCACTTTTTTTATTAGAACCTGTGAACTTATAAGGAGGAACAGACAGAAAAACCTAAAAAAAAATTCTGCAGCATACGTCAAAGTATACTAGTAATGAAGTAAACAGAGCACTGTGGGATGGAAAGATAAAGTTATCAGAGAGTATTAAGGGAATAAGGAATAGGTAGTATACTAAGTAATGGAAATCAAGACAGAGAGTGAAAAAGTAGGTGTCAGAGTAACACATTTTGCAGACATAACTCCTCTCTGTAATTTCTAGTTGAGCACACCAGGACGAGTTGCATCTGCCCATTTATCCAGCAACTGCAACTTTCTAGGAATTCTATTTGTAATGCTGGCTTGCATCCTCTTATTCTCTTGCTGGCATTAAAATTAGTGAGATGCATGGTTTAAAGGGGCAGCAAGTGTGCCTTACAAATGAAATAAATAGTAAGTACTACAGAGCCCTTTTTTAATTTGATCCTAAATGTACTTAATTGTCTCTATAAAAATATTACAGTGGGAAACAGAAGAATGCATGTTTGTCACAGGATTGTTTACAAAGTCCAGATTAATTACTGACATATATGCCAATAGTGTCCCTAAAAGTTGTCCATTATTGTACTTACATTAAGGCTGATAGGCTTTGCTAAGCATGCCTATTTCAATATTTTGTATAACATTTAATTAATACAAATAAGAGTTAATGCTCACCATTACATTTTTGCCAAAAAGTTCCAGTGCTGGTTGTTGTCCAATGTTATAATTACATTAAGGCTAATGGGCATTGCTAAGCATGCCTATTTCAATATTTTATATAAAATATGATTAAAACAAATTAGAATCACTTGCTGCCTTCACACTTTTGCCAAAAAGTTCCAATGTCAGTAGAACGACAGTGATGTTCTGAGTAGGATATGGAGATAATTGACAAATTGTGGCCTGAAGAAACTACTAGAAGTAAGAAGAGTCAAACTACAAGTGGTTAAATTACACTCGGTGCCATGGTATAGAGATGTTTAATAGAACCTGTAATACATCAGTTGTGAAATACCTAGCTTACTTTGTAGAAAACTAAAAGGAAATAGCATATCTAAGTTCTACTGCATATAATCAGGAAGGCAAATTACAAGATACAAAGTATGAGTCAAACAAAGAATGTTACTTGGAGCAAGACTGTTACAATGCATATCAGATACCCCTTCTGTGAAGCCCAGATGTTCAAATAACAAGTTAGAATGATAAGGCAGTTGCTAGATGTAATATTAGGGAGAAAAAGCTTATGTATTTAGGCATTTAAAGACAAGAGACATTGGCTTTGTTGCTGGTCATTTATGATCAAAATTTTTAGTGTCAGTCTCAGATTTAATGTAATGCTGAGTATTACAGAACTCCCCCAACACCTATTTTCCCCATTACTAATTGGTACTGCAGTTTGTGATCACTAGTGTGGAATTTCTATGATGTGTGCAGTACCTCATTTGCTTCTTCTTTTCCCAAGATGCAGCAGTCTTGGGATTAGTACATATAAATAGCAGAGGTGTAGGGAGCAAACCACCTCAACACTGGAATGTTTTTTTTTATGGATTTTTATTGTAAAAGGAAATAGTCTTATGTCAAGACAACTATGAGGAACATTTGCATAACAGTTGCAATTCAGCCATGGAGACTTTTGTCTCATAGTTTCATAGTTTCATAGTTTAGTACTAGGCTATCTGCCCTGGGGCATTTATAAGCCTAGCCATAGTGATGTGGCTTTCGCCACCCCATGTAATGGTACAAAAGTGTACAGAATAGATTTAGAATACTGTGCCTCTGTCTAGTAGTGACACAGTGAAGACCCCCTTACATATAGTTTCATAGTTTAGTACTAGGCTATCTGCCCTGGGGCATTTATAAGCCTAGCCATAGTGATGTGGCTTTCGCCACCCCATGTAATGGTACAAAAGTGTACAGAATAGTGTTCTCATAATACAGCAGTCTGTCTATGAAATACTGATATTTAATCACAATTTGTATTATAATATAATTTTCCAGATTGTCTTTATTTCCTCACTTACTCAAAAAAGATTAATGCTCATGAGAATCAAAAGCTTTAAGGAAAAGTCATTAACTGAACTAAACTTGCATGCCTCTACAACAAAGAGTGAGAATGCGCTTTAAGTTAGTAGGTCATGGGTGCAGATGGACTGAGGTGTTATGAAAAGTGAAGTCAGTGATACAAAAAATTCAGGCATCTTTTTTAATACTCCACAAAAGAAGTCTAACTACTATGAGATCAAGATTTGTATGAGCTAACATAAATGAGCATTATTTCCTAAAACAACCAAAAGTTAAAACTCCAAAATTCACTAAATAAACATTTCTAAAAAAGAATGTATCCCCTTGGACTCTCCACTCCTCTGCTCTTACATATACTGACTTGGAGACTTCTGTAGGTCAGAACAAGAAGAAACCATTAATATATACAACAATCTCAATCTATTTATACAAATTACACTTACATGAAATTAATGCAGTGTATTTTAAACTATGTCACTAAAGTTCCACAGTTAAGCTCAGCACCCCCTTTTCCTTCTGACTTTTATATATGATTATTTTCTAGTCTACCAACAGCCTATCAGAGTGATGGCCTTATCATTCCTGATAGCAGGGTATTTGTCCAGTAGCCACCTTCTTGTCACTACAAACATGCTGAATTTCCTTCAGCACTCATGGAAGTTTATTTACGACTTATTGTAGATCAGTAGATTCTGTGACATTCAACAACAAATGACACAGTTAGATGCATTGAAACATGTTGTTTAGCAATTACTTTCAAATTATAGATTTACACTGACCATGTCCTTAGAGAACACTCCCTGTCTTGCCTTTCTACCTTTCTTTTAAATTATTGATCATGAAGGTAGCCACCCCCCAGTATTCTACCCTTTATTGGCAGTTCTCACCTGCCCACGTGTATATGTTAAGCAAACATGGGAAAGTGCACAAGTTAGTTGTGATCCTTTCCTACACCTGTGGGCACCAAGCCTAATTCATAGTACTGAGAGGAGAGCCCACCTGCCTAAACAATGGACCAGGTTCAGTCTTTATGTTAATCTTGTTGCCTAAACATGTTCCAGAGTTGACGCCTTGCCTTCTGTGAGCCTCTGTATCATCTGTAATAGACGTGCTTTACAAGTATGCCCTTCCCAAGAAGTATGTATTACATCAGTCCGCTGCCCTTTGACCTGTTTTGTTTTGAGGGGTGTGGGGGGAATGTTTCTTCACCTTGTGGGCTATGAAAGGAGGACTGGCCTTGTTTCTTCCCTATTGTTGTTTCTTATGTCCTAATCCCTCCTATTGTGAGATGGTGTGTACTCTTTCTGATCCTAGACCACTTTCCTGTGCCTGTCTGACTCACTAGAGTTTCTTCCCTTCCTGTCTTTCTCTGAGATGTACCTATCAGTCATTATCAGAATGAGGTCTCTGAAAATGTAATCAGTTCCCAAGCTCCCTTTGTCTAGAAACCTCCCTTTTGCCTATGCAAATACACCAGAAGCTTATTGTACCTTATCTGGTGCTGTTGAGGCTCTACTGTACCTTAGACTCACTGCTAATGAACAGTGACAAATTATGCCACTTGATTCACTGATACTTGTTAAAATTGCTATACATTTATTATTTCCAAGATTATACAGACTAATGCATGAGGAGGTGTCTCCTTCCATTCCATTTGTTTAGTTTATCAGTCTGGGAGCTATTTAATTCTCCAATATTCCAACCTGTTTGGGAATGTACCCATCTGCGTAAGGGTATATATGCATCGCAACTATGTTTGGGAAGTGCCCACATGCTCTAAACCTTTGTTAGATATAATCCTTTATTAGCTCTCTAGCAGAAATCCTCATTCACAATCTTGAGATGGGGGGGGGTGCCTTCCTGCCCTCCTGACCAGCATATGGATTTGATCATTCTCTTTCTTAATCTATTTGCCTTAACCTGTAGGAGGTATGACTTGTAATAGGTCACTCTGTGCTTTCATGAAGCTTGTGAGATATCAACCCCTCCAAGTTCTACACATTTGGTCCACTAGATCAGATTCTGAGCTCAAACGTCTTGAGGGATGCTCTATCCTTTTTTCTTACTTATACTTTTTATAAAGCTCCAGTCTGACTCTTACTTATTTTATATGATTCTTTAACTCTTTTCTACTAACTCAATTTCTCACTCCCCACCTTTGTGTATGAGCTCCTACTTGGGAATATGGTACCTGCTTTGTCCTGCTTACCTGACTATGGTTGCGTTATTACATTTTCGGTTATTAACTGTATCTGCAATCTGAGTATAACCGTTCCTAAATCTATCAAGTGTTCAGCATCAGGTATATCCATTCCATATTGGATCTTCATTCCTGAAGTACATGTGTCTCAACATCCTAAATGCTATATAACCTTCCTCTGTTTTCATATACCTGTTTATAACTTTTCTTACCCAGACTAGAGATTTCTGCGTCCTAGCATTCCTCCATACACAGGGGAATAACTTCTGACCAGACAATTATTAGGTGTGGTAACCTGTTCCTTAACACTCATAAATCTTCACACATGTTAACAATAAATTGACAGTCATTTCCTTAATTACATCTTTGCTCCAGAGGTAAATAAGATGTATAGCAGGCTATTTGTGTGGCATAGCTTGAGGATTAAAATTGGGCATAGCTGTAGTCAACTCATTCCTCGCGTATTGTGCAGCTTTAGTAAGGCTAGATATTGATCCTGGCCTTTGTTGCTATCCAGGTAAAGTCAGAGCTCTCCTGGTTACAGAAAACCTGGCTACACAAGATGCAAGTAAATGCTCAATGATCTATACTTATTTCTACCCTGAATAACACATATCAAGAGAACAGTACTTGGTTGATATCTGTCTACAATAGGAAATCATTTCTATTGTTAAACCATACCACTTCCTTTTCTTCTTTTGACAAAATGATTTAACTTTGACTTTTGATGTAATTGTGTGGAGTAATACTTCCTTTATTGTATTCCTCTTTTTTATAGCTAAAATACTAAAACATGGCTCCTGGACACCAATCTGCTTGCCTTCCTGATGATCCCTTTACCTGCCCTCACTCTTGCTAATTATGTAGCCGTTCCTTTCCTGAAGGAATGAACAATAATTGGGCGGGTGTTGATACCCTTTCAGCCCAAGGCTTTCTTCAATAGTGACTGAATGTTGTGTGTGAAGTCTATGTCGATTGCTAAGAAAACCAGGGATCCTTATCTCTCATTCCTGCTGTTTTGCTTAGCATACAGAACCAACATAATAAGAATGTTAGGGCAGCTTACTGCTAAATAATAGACACTTCTTGGTTGGGCTAACTTCATCTAATCCATATTATTACCTGTCTCTGTGCCCAAATGATGTTCTTTCTGATCAAGATCTTTATCCATTGTCTGCCCTGTCACCCCAACAGCTCACTCATCTGACAACCCCATAACATTTAATAACTGCTAATACTGCAATGCTGCATAATACCTGGTATCAGTTAATTCATAACAAACCCAGAGAAGCACTTCTAGTAAATCCTGCCCTAGGTTGACCCAGTGATCCACCTGCAGTACTTTCATACTGGTCCAGTTCATGATCTGTCTGGTCACAGACCAGTGTTTTGTGTAGTCCATGATGCCTTCAGTGTCAAAGGCACAACTCACAGCTATTTCCTTATTCTCTGTCCTGTATCCCTTTGTTGCTGTCTGTGAAATAAGTGTTTCAAAAATGAGCATAATGAAGATCACAAATATGTATACCATCAAGAAACTGCCTAAAGGTTCGGCATGCCCCATTTTATGACTCACATATTCTCAAAACTCACAATTCCTTCATTAATTTGCAGGCCAGTGTGTATGTGTATATATATATATATATATATATATATATATATATATATATATATATATACATACATATATACATATATATATAATTCCTTTTTTTTCCATTTCTCACAGCAGTTCTGCATTAGATGCCACTCTGCCTTCACTGCTAGACTGCAAATTCTTCATAATTATAAATGGCAAATATTGTTATAAGTCTCATTATTCTGACCTGGAATATTTTTGTATTGAACTTTAGATTTGTTCTATGTCTTTACAAAACCAACTGATTGAACAAGTTCTGAACCCCTTCTGCCTTACAAATTAATTCCAGCTGTTGCCACTGGATGTTTGAAGAGAGTGTTATATTACTGTTTCTTACTTTTGGTCCCCATAAACTAACAGTAACTGCATTGGTATAAACAATAAGAACCAAGCCATATTCATTAGCTTTACCAAAGCTTTCATTAGCCTAAGCCACAGCTTGCTATTGCACTTTATTTCTTCCACCAGTTTGGGCAATTCCAGTCCAATTCAAAACAATGATTTCTCATCCATTCACAATGTCCCTGCTATTGTGCCTCAGCGATCAGTTTTGGGCCCCATTCTGTTCTGAATTTGCATTAAACAGCTTCCACTTGATCTTAAACTGCTGAATCTCATAATCGTTGTAGCCACATCTCAGTATTTAATAATACTGAACAAACTACCAACAGCACTTGTTAAGTTAAAAAAAACTCAAAAGTTAAAGTGCAAAAAAGGGCTTAAGCTACATTCAGAGTATGCCACTTTTACTCTAGTTAAAACAGACTTCTTGAGAACTAATTTGCTAATAAAATACACTGTATTTAAATAGTTAAAGGACATATGGCCACAGTAACATGCCCATACTCTGAGTCACATGACCAACTTAAAATGCAGATAACCAAACTAAAAAAAAAAAAAATAGACAAAACAACATTTCACATAAAAATGTGTAGTTTCTAAAAAAATACTTATTTTATAATCTCATTTTATTCTATCAGCTTGGAGGAATAAAAACATCTCATTTCACTTATTTCTAGTCTTTTCATATATATATATATATATATATATATATATATATATATATATATATATATATATATATATATATACACACATAGAGAGAGAGATAGAGAGAGAGATTATCTCAATGCCCTTAGCTCATGATCTACTACATTAAAAGAACATTTTTCATTTATTGTAATTAGTTATATACTTGTAGAAAGTATTGTTGGAATTATTTGTTTTTATAGCATATATGTGTTCTGATACCAACTCTAAAATTATCCTAAGTATCTTATATTCATAAGAGGAATCACATAATGAACATGTTGCAACATAAATTGCATCTCTATAATTATAGTTGTAGAGTACCTTTTGTTTTGTTTTGTATCTTGGACAAATGCTTTCAATCAAGGTATGATCAATATATATATATATATATATATATATATATATATATATATATATATATATATATCTACATAATCTACATTGTCCACATTTAAAGTATAATTTCCTTTGTTAGTCAATATAAGGCATGCATATTACATCTCTTAAACAAATGTTTTAAATTCTGGAACTTTTTATACACCAGTTATGATTTTCTAACAATAGTATAGTCAGTTCTTGATTTCCAGGTACAGTCTTCCACTTATATGCAACATGTCTTTAATCACTGCACATTCTGCTGTCATATCATAGACAAAAGCCCAGTTATGGTTTGATCAACACATTTTGCCATTCTCAGGTGTTCCCATCTGCAGTATGACTTTAAACTGCAAAATGCATTTACCCCATAGTCTGTTACTCTATTAAAATTTCTTTTTTGTAACATCTTTTAGTAAATAGCTGGATGTTAAACTCAAGTTCACACTTAAAAAAAAATCAGCCTCTGTTATCAATCTTGTTCATAGGTTCATAGGTAGGTACTAGGCTATTGGCCCTGGGGCCTATACAAGCCCAGCCAAAAAGGTACCCTGGCTTTTGCCACCCAAGAAAATTATTTTCTTGTGCCACTGTTGAGCAGAGCCACAGAGGTGATCCCCGGGGTGAATTTCCTATTTCCCATCCAATCATCAAGATTTTTCTTGAAGAGTGCTAATGAGGAGCTTTGTTTGATATAGATAGGTAGTTTATTACAGAGTATGGGAAGTCTCTGGGGCAGAAATATATCCCTCTGGTATGTTCTGTTTATTGTGATGACAAGGTTTAGGTCCCTAGAGCGTGTAGCTCGGAGGGATTGGGATTGCTTTAAGTGGAGCATGTCCAACAGCTCCGGGTTTGACATAGCTTTGTATGTTAGGCAGAGATCACCTCTGAGTAGGCGATATGCGACGGAGTAAAGCTGGACATTTTTGAGACAGTCTGCGTAGGGCATCTGTTTGAGGCTGGTAATCCTCTTTGTGAGGTATTTCTGCAGCCTTTCCAGTTGTTGTAGATGTCTTGTGAGGTACATACCAAAAAGGGTGTTGTACTCTATAATGGGTCTAATGAGTGCTGAGTATAGGGGAACAATGACCTCTTTTTTTCTGGATGAGAAACCTTTTGTGATGAGGTGTGCCACGTAGAAGGATTTCCTGACTACTGTGGTGATGTGATTATCAAAGGAGAGACTACTGTCCACCTGTGTCCCAAGGTCTCTTATTACACTTTCAGTATTAAGTATACTACCGCCTATGTTGTAGTTCATGGGTACATAGTTTTTACCAAAGGGGATGACAATGCTCTTTTTGGCATTGAGCTTGAGGCCATGGCTTTGACACCAGGCATCTGTCTCAGTGAGGCCCTTTTGTGGGATGTCCACATCGTTAGGAGTTTCGATTATGGCTCCTATTTTGCAGTCATCTGCGAACTTCATTAGCCAAAGACCTTCTGTGTTAGCCTGTACTTTAGAGAAGTAGATACCAAACAGGAGAGGACCCAGGACTGAACCCTGTGGTACACCACTTGTCACTGGTCTGAAGTCGGATTTGGAGTCTGCTACTTTCACAGTGTGGGTTCTGTCAGTGAGCCAGTTGGCAACCCATCTTGTGACATAGGGATTTATACCTAGTTTAGTGAGTTTATCTATAATTCCAGAGTGGGCGATGGTGTCAAAAGCCTTGGCAAGATCTAGATAGGCTGTGTGAACCACCTTGCCCTTGTCTATGGCTTTGGTGACTGCTTCAAAGAAGTCTATCAGGTATAGGAGACATGATCTGCCTTTGACAAACCCGAACTGGGTGGGATCCAGAGTTTGGAGATTACCAGTGTCTTTGTTTATAAGTTCCATGATGATAGGTTCCATGGCCTTGCAGACCAGGCTCGTCAGGCTAATGGGGCGGTAGTTCCCAGGGTCCGTAGTGGCTCCCCCCTTGTGGAGTGAGATAACCGTTGCTGTGCGCCATTCAGTAGGCACAAAGCCTGAGGTGAGGCTATGACTGAACATGGTACTTAGGTGGGGTGCCAGTTTGTTCTGTAGTTCATATAGAATGCAACCTGGGATGTTGTCTGGTCCCATGGATGCTGTGTTCTTGTCTTTGGAGAGTGTGTTTTTTACCTATGCAGCCGTGATTACAGGAACTTTGCATTCTTCCGGTATAGAGATGGGCTCTTTAGGGGTTGAGAGGGGGGTATCAGTTGGGTCTGTATATTTAGTGCTATTGTGCTGTAACTCAGAGCAGGTCTGAGTGTTGCCATTTATATTCTTGACATAGCTATAGAATGCTTTGTGGTTGTCTTTAGAATCAATGGCAATTTTGTTTTCGTAACAAGCTTTGGAGGATTTTATCAGGGATCGCAGCTTCTTACTGAGGCTGACCAGGGAGCACCTCCACTCATGGGATTTTACTCTTTTTTGCAAGAGTTTCTTCCTTCTTTTGCACAGTTTGTTTATAGCAGAGGACCACCAGATTGCCTTCCTTTTTTTGGAGGATAGCATCTTGGTTCTGTTTGGGATAGCATGATCCATGCACTCATGTAAGTGCTTATAAAGTGCAATTGTGTAGGATTCAGTAGTCGTAACTGTATTGTCCATCTGCACGGGTGTCATGAAGTTCACCATTTCTGTCTTAAGAAGCATGAAGTTGGCTTCCTTAATGTGGGGGTGGAGACAGGATGTGGATATCTAGGGTAATTAGCTTATGGTCGGATCAGACCAATGAGGCATTGACTTCAGGTGTGGAATACCGGTCACTCATACTGGTAATGGCTAGATCTAGGATATTGCTGCCCCTGGTGGGGGTGTGGATAAGTTGATCCAGGGCATTGGAGTTTATGAATTCCAGAAAGCGTTGAGTGAAGGAGTTGGTACATGAGTAGTTTTCCCAGTTAATGGTGGGGTAGTTGAAATCGCCCATTATTAGGGTGTTTGGTTGAACCCTAATATTTTCCAGTACATCAAGAAAAGAGGAGTGGGAATCCTGGAGCATGGTGGGTGATCTGTAGCAAGCTACAATTTGGATTGCAGTTTTGCCCAGAGTTAGTTGCACTTGGATAACCTTGGCTGCATTATGCTGAGCAACTAGCCTGGAGGTGTGGATATCCTTAATGAATATGGATACACCTCCGCCTTTGGTGTTCCGGTCCAGGTTACATGGCCGAAAAGTGTGGTATGAGTTATAGTCTGGTAGTGCAGGGGTGCTCTCTGGAGCCTTGAACCAGGTCTCAGTCACTGCACAGATATCGATGTTCTCCATTTTAAGGAGTGCCATGAGTGAGTGCATTTTGAGATTTAGACTTCTGGCATTGAGTAGCATCACCCTCAGTTTTTGCTTGCCTGTTCCTGTTATGGTGGTGAATTTGTCATTTGAACCTTGCCTAAAAAAGGCACTATAAGGGTGGCAAGAACCTTAGCTAGTTTCCAGAATCCCAGGGGTGACTGGTGCAGGCCATCTCTGGCAAAGCATCATGGTCTGTCGACCATGTCATCCCAGGCAGACAGATATTGGATCCCTTTAGAATGGCACCAGAAGCTTAGCCAATTGTTGAAGTCAATCATTTTGTCCTTGTACTGCAGCATCATTCTGGGTGATGGCAGAATGCTACTCAGGGCTAGGGTCATACCTGCCTGAGCTACAAGATCAGGGAGCTCTTCCATGTCTCTTTTAATGTAGTCCAGGGAGGTACGTCTCAGGTCGTTCACACCAACATGGACAATGACAGAGTCATATTTGTACTTGTTGTGGAGTGACCTGAGTGCGTGGGTTATGTGGCGGATCCTGGCACCTGACAAGCAGCTGACAGTAACCTTCTCCTTGTTTAACCTGGTGAGTGGGACATCAGTGTGCCTGACTATAGAGTCTCCTATGATTAGTGTGTTGGGTACATTGTTTTGCCTTATTGGCTGTGGTTGAGTGGCACACTGAGTCTGCAGGCTATGTGTCATTTGGGTTGTGTTGGGGGGTGGAAGTTGCTTGCATTTCTGCTTTGGAGGTCTCTGTTGCTTGAGCAGATTATTATTGAGAGCCTCAGCGAATGTTTTTGTATTTCTATGTGTGGATTTTGGTGGTGTAGATTTAGTGAGACTATGTGATGAGTGTGGTGTGGTGCAAGTGTTTACCTTCTCCTCTTGACTGTCAAGTTCAGTCTTGATTGGAGAGAGCTTTACCTCCAGTTTGGCTAGATAAGTGCATCTATCACAGGTTGTAGTGTTAGGTGGTAGGAGGAGAGGGTTGTCTGCGTACATGAGGCAATTTCTACATTGCCCCAAGATGCCCAGATTCATCAGATAGACAGGAGAGAACACTGGGAGTTGACCCTTGGACATGCCTGAATAAAAAAACTATTTTCCTCTAGATAAGTGAGGAAAGTGAGCACAAGAGCTGTTTTTCTCTAAGCAAGTGAGGAGGGTAAGTACCAAAACTGTTTTCCTCTAGGTAGTAAGGAAGGTTGAGTGCCGTAGTACTTAATAGGTTATTTAGTGCTTACAAGTTCTGAACAAGTGCTGATCACGAATAAGCAAATTCAAGTGCTAAAAGTAAGAATCTGTATCTGGACTAATCTAGTTACAGGAAAGGGGGAAACAAGTGCAAATGTAGGCTTTTAAATCAGAAAGTTGAGAGAGATGGAAAAACTGCCCAAATGGCCAATGACTACAATTTCTGGGCCAGAACCACTCCTTATGTGGTAGATAGGTTACCTAGTGCTTACCACTCCCACTGATAAGCTAGAAGGCTTCCCTCCAACACCGAAAGCTCTAATCATTTGCCCTGGGGATATTCTTCTCAGTCTAAAGCAGTATGATGCACTAGTGTTTCTTCATACCCAGATAACCATCAGAAAAAGTCCAATAACATATATTAGCTAGCTATAGAACTCCCTCTATGGCACAAGAAAGCCAAAATGCCTATCAACAGGAACTAGAATCATTCTATATTAAACAACATACCATTTTCCTGTGTAACTGAAACTATCCAACTATAAATTGGGAAACCTACACAACCAAATTCCTACACCACCACTACTGTACAAGCACAGAGATTCCTGGACTTTGTCAGTACAAATGCCTGGAACAATTAGTCAGAGTACCCACTTGGGGAAATAACATCTTGGATCTTGCCCTTCCTAATATGTGAATATCTTGCATGGTCCGGTGTGTATCTTCATCACTTGTTAGGTCTGATCATAAAGCAGTCTCTTTCATAATAAAATTAAACCAGAGATTCCCTCCATCCAAGGTACCTTTAGACATTTCTTTAAGAGAAACTATCTACTCCTGACTGATACATTAGCAAGATTCAGATCCCCACCAAACCCAGTTAAGTGCACCAAATATGCAGAAAAGGACACCACCACACTATACCATCATGTAAACAAAATAATTGATGCAGCTGTACCTCAGAGGAACTAGTGCAGCACAAACCCCAGAAGCAAACCTGCATGGAAAAACCATAATATCAACAACCAAATTCTCAGAATGTTAGACCCATTGTCACTGAAATAAACAAACAGCTCAGTAGCTTAATAAAATCAAGCAAAGCTTGCCTAAGCCAAAGATAATCACAAGGCATTTTTTACTTATGTTTGTAATCTCAAAAGCACAATGCAGTAATACAATGAGCTGATTCTGAACAATGTTACCTACACTGAGGCTGAAGATATAATGAACCTCCTGGCCAATAAATTTTGCTCTAACTTTGTCCCTTCACCCCTCCTTATATATGATATTCCTGAAACTGGCTTGCTTCCAGCTGTCACACAATGTCCTAGAAGTGCTATCAAAAGATGAAAATACTGAATTGATGGGTCCTGACAATATCACTGGATGCATCTTAAATAACATGAAGCATAATCTAGCCACACCCCTAACAACACCGTTCAATCTGAGGCTCCACAGAATGGAGAATCTTCCACAGACCCAGGCAATTACAGGTCCATACATTTGACTTGCCTCATGTGCAAAACCATGTAACAAATTATTATGTAACTAATCAATCAGGACATGTGGCACCTTTAAACACTAGACCTATCTCAGTTTGGATTCACCAAGGGCAGGTCATGCTTACTTAGCGTAGTGGATTTTTTTCTAAAAGGTCACCAAATAATAGATAAAGGCAAAATGGTATATACAGCATACCTTCATCTGGCTAAAGCTTTTGGCACAATTCCTCTCTCAGGCATAGTTGAAAATAAACTGGAAATAAACCCACGGGATTGCCAACTGGCTCATGGTTAGGACACAGGAAATCAAAATAGGAGAAGTTACCTCTATAAAGAAAGCAGTCACCAGTGAAGTTCCCAGTGTTCTATGCTGGGACCTCTCCTATTTGGCATCTACATTTCTGAAGTAAAAGCCAATACCAAAGGGCTCAGGCTGATTAAATTTCTAAATGACTGCAAGCTGGGAGCAGTCATTGAATCCACAAATGACTTAACCATCCTAAGGGAAGGTTTGTCCCAATTAAATAACTGGTGCCAAAATCATGATCTAAAACTAAATGCCAAAAAATGCATTATTGTATCGTTTGGGATATCAACTATCCCAGACAATTACCACATTAACAATATGCCTGCAAGAGTTGATACAAATTTTTGAGATCTGGGAACTTATGTGGACAGTTACCTAACTTTTATAATTCTCCCTTTGGCATGTATCTGTCCAGGCACATGCAACAACTGAAACACCCACAAAGATACCATACTAAAAGGATACAGGACCTAAACAATATGCCTTACATGGATTGACTCAAAGCCTTGTCACTATACTTGGTATACTACATACAGCTATGAAGTGATCTGCGTCTGGCATACAAGGCATCTTCTAACCCTAAAATGATGGATTTACTACACATCAGCAAGTCAAATAGAATCAGAAATACTCAGTCTAGTGATCTAAACATCTTCTGCAACATCAACAGAATGGTTTGGATGGACAGGTAAATCTCACAGAGGATACTGCTGCTCTGGAATACACTGTCTATTCATCTTAAACAAAGTTCATCCCTGACCATATTCAAGTGCAACTTGGATCTATGGATGGGAAACAGAACATTTACCTCAGGACTGCCTCTGTATTACTAATAACCAGATGTAGCTCCTAAATGCTTTATCCCATGCATGGGTCCCCTTAAATTATCTATGGTATGAGACCAGTTATTCTTATTAGGGGTAAACATAATTAGTGACCGAGAGGTGGCTAAGCCTAGTAGTTACCTATGAAGCTATGATCCTATGAACTAGCCTTGCATTCCTCCAGCTGCAAATGCAAGCATCATACATGTTAAACCACTGACACTTCTTTGTTCTGTACAATGCTGTCATCTTTAAAGGATTACTAAAAATGAGCTACATTTTATTTTCCCTTCTACCATTTCCCCATTTTACCACACAAAAGAGAAAATCAAAATTAGCAGTGTATGTACTTCACCAACTTTTATGTAACTGATCATATGAGATGAATAAAATCCAATGGAAAACTGTTATTTTATTTCCATGCATCAGCTTATGAAAAAGTAGTGATCCAGCAAGTATAGACAGGAAAGCTTGTGCAAAATGTTTGCATAGTACTGTGATGCTGCAGAAATAGAAAGGGTTCACTGAGAGTTCAAAATGATTTTTTCTAAGATATCTGTGGTTTATAAATTGGAGTAGCTGAAAGAGCTGTCATTAGTTATGGCTGCAGAGGGACTTATTACATGAAAGATTTGCACCAATATCCTTCTGTGATAACATGATGCCTGTAATGCTGAAGTCAAGATAGTGCAGTAGCAAGCAGTTCTACCATTTTTTTAGCTGGCTTTGAGGTATTCAGCAGAAGAATAATTTTAGTTCTGGATGATTTCTGTGCTGCATGGATAGAATGACAATAAGTAAGCAAGTTAAACATGCTCACTGTTATAAGTGAGCTGTTCTATCCATGTCACTGGAGTTGGGTCAGATCCAAAACTGCATTAAAGGCTTTATGATATCAGAAAGATTTAACAGGTTTTGCTATTGAGAGAGGAGAGAGAACTTATTGATGACCAGATGTGCAACTATGAAAAACCATATTTCAGCTTTCATATGCTATCACTCACTAGTACTAACACTGTGATAAGCAAAAGGATAACAGAAGTGTGGGATATAAAGCCATTTCAGAAATGCATTTTTTAAGTTTATTTATTTTTGAATTTGTTAACCAGGGCAGAGTACGCGTTCCTTTGGACCTATTTCAGTCAAAACTGGTTTCAGTTTACTTTATATATGAAACCACTGTTATTTTGAAATGATACCTGCGGGAATTCACACAAAACCAATAACATTCAGAATATTCATATAAGAAGGGGAAAAGCATTTGAAGCTGTTAAAGTTATATTTCCTGTGTGATCCTGACTTGATCAGATTCTTCCCTTTCAAGCCACAAAGGAAGGCAGATCGTAGTTTAATAGCTATCATTATTATAGAGTATTGATTATGCAGATCACTATAATGGTTCAGTAATCTGCAAGTTATATATCCATCTCAGTGTTTATTTACTTATTTTTGCATTGCTTATGCAGACTTTACCAAATCTTATTACAACCACAGGACTGGCTTATATTTGCTATGGTGATGGTATTCCACTTTGCCTTGCCTTCTTAAAGAACATGTGTTGAGTGTGTGTTCACCTGCGAATGATCTGGAAGTATTCAGTTCTAGATTACTATAAATAAGTTCAAATGCAATACATCTAGGGGCAAGACATTGCTATACATGCATTTTAATGGTATTTTCCCCTTTGCTGCTTCTAACTTTCATTCTTTATGATGACAATAAGACTGACCCAAGAATTCAATAAACTCCATGTAGGCTTCGCATGAAGCTTACATGAAGTTTACTTGTTAGTACGATCAGCAGTAGAGCTACTCACATATTCACACTGCTCATTGTACTTATGAATACAAGCAAAGTTTTTTGGCCAGCAACAATGCTGCTGCTATGAAACCATGCAGAGCAGCATAACTACAGGGACATGAAGCATTCAAATGAACCTATGAGCAAACCTGCTCAGCAAGCCTGCACAGACAGCCACAATGACTACTAACAGGGGTAAAAATACCACAATGGTAACAGTAATAACATGGTAAAAAGTGTACAGAGTACAATCTATACAACATAAACATCTAGAATACCTTGAAGGGAAGTCTATACTGTCAAATCCTAATGGTTATACATCCCAAAGAATAGTTCTGTATGGCTGACAAGATGTGTGGGAGCTCACTGTGCCAAACGTGATACACTTGACTAAAGCATCCCTAGCTGACAAAGGTATTGGCCATACATATAAACAACACATACAAACAACACACTATTATGAGTGGATTCCCTACACACAGCTGGGTATTGTGTGTAGCTGGCACATGTAATAGCAACGGAAATTGTCTGAAGCATCTGCAATTGATGTGTAAATTATGAAGTGATCCATTATAATGACTGGCTCAGTACTATGTGAGACTGATTGCAATGCATCAACTATATGTGCACAGAAAGTACAGCAGTGTGAAGTCAAGTGTCAATGATCGAGGAGGCTGTCACTGTGATGCTGTACACATATAAAAGAATGCATGAAGCATCATCTATAAGTGCATGTCAAAACTTAAAACATGTGCCACATGCTTATGGTCCCCCTGACATTGCCAGTGAAAATGTCATATGGCTACAAAATCCTGACATACATCCATATATGTTCATGTAAACTATCAAGTGGTAATATTAATATGATGCAATGGTACATCCGTGACAGAGTACAATCACACTATAGCTGTAATTATGCTATAATTTAACTTCAGGCTGTGCATCACCTCCAAATAAAATGCAGGGTCGGGTCTGAATTACATGTGACACAGTAGAACAGTTAACACAGCCATACAACTCTACCTATTTCAGGTCATTTCATCAGTTGTGCATCATATGTCTATATGTTTATCAGTGAAAATGTTTGGTTGAGGGCCCTGACACCATATATGGACACATTACAAATGAGGTGGATGCAGTTCATGCAGAACCATTAATGACACAAATGTTGTCAGCTGCACAATTCTGCTGTGGTGCACCTGTATAATCTTTGTGAATAACAACACAATAGTGCATACAATAAATTTGCCAAGGTTGCAAGCAAATCTTGATGTGACATATGTTTGTGTATATAACAACATTACAACATGACATAATGACATAATATTAGTGTATGTTAGATAAATGCACACCTGTGCCATAATGCATTTGTCACTGTGATGATTGAATGAAACTTGTGTAAAATATTGATATACTCCACTACAAGAGCAACTGCCTTAGAAAAGCAATAATTCATCATCTATGTCAACAATCTTCAGAAAGCATAGTACTACAGTTGTTATGAAAGGAACATGTAACTAAATATCAGCAGCATACATCAAAACAGTAACTTCTACCCTCACACTGTTGCAGAGCTACAGTACAGCCACACCTCAAAATAGCACATGTGCATGACAAAACATTGACAAGTGCAATGTTCAGAGGGTCAAAGGTTAAAGACCAAGAATACATAAAATTATAGCCATTATTATCCCATTTAAACCCAAGCTGATATATATATATATATATATATATATATATATATATATATATATATATATATATATATATATATATAGATGTGTAATGGAAGAAACTAGGGCTCTCTGCATATGTGCATATGTTTTTAATTTAATACAAACTGCCTCTGTCCATATGTGATGTGCATCACCCCATGACAGAGTTAGCAATCACACATCCAGTGGTCTGGAAGATAGCTTGCAGAGGGTCATGGAGGCACTTTGCTTCATGATGTGTGTTTGCATCTTTGAGATGATGACTTCCTCAGAGTTCCACAGAAAGAATGTCATGTGGACAGAGAAGGCAAAGGGGATGTTGGATTCAGGGGGCTATGGAAAAGTTTCTCCTGAGTGGCAGGCAAATGAAAAGAGATTTAAAACATGATATAATAAACATAATATACCACCACACACACAAGTGGACTGAGGTCAGATTCGAACACCACACCTGTGTAGATATTGAAGCTGTATTCCATACAACATAAGGCTAGCACCACCACAGACATCTGTTTTTGACATTGTCAAAGGGCACTTTATAAAGGATGACAACATCAGTGTATGAAGAGGTGAACATGTTGGGAGGAGTGTCTGACATAGATGTGGACTCGCATCATGGTGTAAAATTGTCTCCATACCAAATGTTGAAGGAAGAGACACATACTCAAGTTGACTGCTGTGAAATTAAAACCCCTACCTATCTAATTACACAAGCTAAAGAACTCAGTACTTGATACATGACCACAGAAGTCTGAGTTTAACACATGTCAGAGTACACTTTATAGGGGATAGCATCATCAGTGTATGTTGAGAAGCGCCTGTTGGGAAGCCTGTATGAAATTGCTGTGGAGTTACAGGTATGTAACAGTGCAAAAGTATTTTCTGAATACTACTTGAGTGAGGGAAGCAGGACCTGAACTCATGCTCTTCTGACTACACACATGCTCAGACATAGACACTCATACACACAAGTTCAATACTGTGAGATTAGAACACCTACCTATCTAATTACACAAGCTAGAAAACACAATACTTAATGCGTGATTTATCAGTGTCACAGAGCACTTTACAGAGGATGACATCCTCTTAATGTCACAGGTAACATATACTTTTATGAGATTTGTTTGCAAAGCTAGGACTTGTGATATGATTGTGTGAGTGCAACTTGAAAATGGACATAAAAACACATCCTGGCAACTAGCTGACAGAAGCTGCTATGAACACATATTGCAGAATTGAAACAGACATGTATCTGTTTCTCAGGATGTTGTGCAGATCACACACTGACACACACACACACACACACACACACACACACACACACACACACACACACACACACACACACTTTGGAAATAGCAGTAGTAGAATGATGGAGTTATGTGTCTTCATATTCACATGACAGTATGTCCACATTAATACAAGTTACAGACCATATCAATGGGATATGATTTTGGTTGAGCAATGCCCAGTGTCACCATAAACCCACGAATATCAGAAAGTATGTGTTTAGTCAAGCACATGTTATTGTCCTTCTCTTGTGTTAATGAATGCATTTCCATGTATTGGAGCATTACAGCCCAGTAACCAGAGTTAGACATGCTAAATACTTATTCACATAGCGCATCACCAAGAAACTAATTTGGACAGTAGTCATAAAGTATTAGCTCATGTGTGATTTGAATTTTAGGAATTTAACTTGGACTTGTAAAGCAGCAGTGTAGCAATGTCCACTGGAGCTCATTGCCAAACTGTACACAAATAAGGACATACAATAACTAACCCAATTGGGGTGAAATGAAAAATGCATCTGTTTGTTGCTTCATGTGTCAGGCTTGCAAGATATGTTATCTGAGAAATTGCTGGTGGAATGCATGATGTGCATGCTGTAATCTATTGGTAAAATGTGTGGGCTAAATTTTATTGCATAAATAACAGATGGCTTTGCCTTTCCCATTTGAGCAACATTAAGTGCTGGGCAAATGCAGTTCTCTGCTTAAGGAAAAAAGTGAAAATTTGTATTTAGTACACCTTCCTTTCTCTGGGGAACAGGGTGTAAGAGCAGTGAACTCCTGGTCAGAGCACATGTGAGCAAGCTTTGAAATGCAGGTGATTCTCTTTTTTTTTTTTACAAATGATGTAAGGCTATCATTGCCTACGTAAATGTGATCAAAAGTGCAAATGTGGCTATCACTGAGTGCACTAAAGTATTTTGTGTCTTCCCCAAATTGTATCAGTAATGCCTGTTTTGTAGGCCTCACTGCAAATCACAAGTTAATTATACATACAGCTTCCTACAAATAACAAGGGGTGGTATATATTTTGAAATTATTATTATGACTCAGCAGATATGCTATTTGCGTAGGGCCAGATATCCTGAAAAGTGTGTGATGTGGGCTTATTCACAATAAGGAGAGTTTCCACATCATATTAGATGAGCATTTCATTTTCATCCATCATTACATAAACATGACACAGAGGGAATCCTACAGCAGATTTTGAAACCTTGCACACTAGAGGAGCACTGATCTCTTACTGAAACAAGGTAACATGTTTGTATTATTTATCAGCAGAGTCATGTCAGTATGCAGAAAACATGCGACCTCTATATCCATCAGCCTAATAGATACATATACATAAAGAGGGGTGTGAGTGAAGGAGTACATACAAGGGGAGATGGACATACACATAACGTTTTGTGTAATGTAACATTCATGAAAATATTTTTTTTGTCTGTTCTTATTATTAGCTGCCATACTCTGCAGCATGAAGTGACTGACATAGTGGTAAAGAAGGGGTAGGAGAGGGACAACATGTTTATGACAAGCAGAACAACATTGATAAATATGCCACAGTTGTGTGGATGGGTGTAAATGCATTTTTTTTTGGCTAGTATCCAATATATCTCCATGAGAACTCTTAACTGTAGCAAATGTCAACATGTGGGTGATTACACATATACATAAAATATCACACTAAAAAATGATGTGAGATGCATCTGGAATCAAGCCCTTGATGCTATGGGAAAAACTTTAATCATGTGATTTATGTCAACACTCCACAAAGGAAGTTACACTTTGTTACATCCAGCAGTATACGGAACTATCAGAGTAACTGTTTCAAAGTAGTGGCTTTACTCTGCTGTAACTCTGTATTCCTATACTGTAGCATGTTTAAGAACCTTTGCAGAAAGATAAATTGACTAGTGCAGTCGATCGCAAAAACTCACCAGCCATAGGACATGAACAGCCATTCATCAATGCTCGGCATTAGTGCATGATGCCAAACTCTGCAGAAATACAGAGGACAAAAAGTGAAGTTTTTTTTTATGGGCCATTTCTGGCCATGTCTTTTGTTTGTGATTCTATTTTTTGACCAGATTAAATATGGGAAAATGTGTTTGATAAGAAAGTGGTGGAATGGCAAAAAGAGGAAAGAACAAAGGTGAAGCAATACAGGAATTTGCAAGAGGGAATTGGGAAAGAGCTGTAGATATCTACTTCTTCAACACAGTAGTGTGCACATATAGAGAAATTTTGACAAATTTAGACTGCCACCACAACACATATGGGTGGCAACAATGCAATGATGCTGTACAGCCAATTGGACCAAATCCAGTGTTGTCGAGAAGACACATATGTGAAGTGGAAAGCTACATATTGGATTTTTTTTCCAAGGAAAGGTACTCATTTCTTTCCAAAAAGATGGATGTTGGGGAAGGGACCTAGGAATGTCATATTCATAGGATAGGTAAGGAAGCAAGTGCAGACAAACAGGAAAGACAAGATAGACACACGGATGGTGATGGACAAAAAAGTTTTTTTGGGGGGGGCACTATGATGTAAAGGAAAATGCTTATATTTCCATATAGGTGATTATTCCTCATTGCTACAGAAGAAGTGTTTGCCAATAATGATCATTACAGATATACAGTTTAAAGAGTGACTGGTGCTATACTACAAATAACTTGTATGTGTGTGACATTAAAAGGTACTTGCTTATATATTTTCAGATGTGATATGGGACTAATGTCTGACAATATATTGGAAGTGGATTGACTTGTATGACGTTAGTATTAGAGTTTGGAGTTATGACACATACCTCAAAATACATTCTGTTTTAGAATTATATTTGGTTTATGGCAGGGGTGATGATTTTTTGTAAACTTTTGAGTCCATCAGGGATATGCAACTGCATTTTTTTATTTCATGATCACCGTTGTCATACTAAACCATTTACACACATAACACATAAGATACAAAAGTATGTGTATGCAAGCAGTAAGGATACCTTTCTGACAATCAACCTGATATACATAACTATTGGTATGTAGTATTACATTTATAATCAAAAATTGCAGCGGGATTCCCTTTCCCTGGTTCTCCTGTGCTCTGACCATGAACTCACTGCATTTATACTTGGTGACACAGGGAATGCTAGACAGCAGGTATAGTTTCCACAATCACAACTGTCCAGAGTGCTGAAGGATGTACCTCACTGCTGAGCCTGTTTACACAGAGGAAGATGAACCAAATTAAAGTTTTCACTTTTTCCCTTGAGTAGTGAATCCTGTTTGCACACAGGTGGCAACTGTAAAAGGCAATAACATATATCGCGTGTGTAAATAGTCATTATGATCCTTTTTCATTAAAAATAAATATTGTGAGATTCCATCCCCACTTTACCTATGTTCTTTATTTTCAGCTCAAAATGTTTGCAACTTGTGCCAAAGAGACATTCTGGTAGTCATGGAAATGGACTTACTGGATAATGACCTAATTTTCTACATCACTGAATGGTAGCTTGCATGGTATAGATTTCTAGGGTGTCATATCCCTATATGAGATGAAACAAAAATCAGAAACAAAAACAAATTTATAATACACAGACAGGATGGCTGTGAACTCAATGATGTATGATGTATGAATGCACCCATCATGCACACAACAATTGAAAATATAATGTTCCTTGTGACTACACACAAGTTAAAACAGACCTCCCCTCCTACAAAATTCATAAAATAACACCAATTATAATAGGTCTGTAATGCTGACAAAAGTTATGTAACTGTGTAACACATCACAGCATTAACAATACTAATTCACAAAGTACATGTAGAAAATGAGAACTAGTATAGTGTCATCTTCACTTGCATAGAGGGCAGGCAGGTATATATTACAACCTTAACAGATTCTTTGGGCTGCCCATATACAGTAAAATACTTGGCATTGCTTCAAAGTTATACTACACTCTTCTGCAATAACTCTTTAAATTCCAAGAAAATAAAACTTATACAATTATGTCAGGTAGTATTCTTTACCAGACTTTTGTAATGCAGACAAATAACTGATATACATGGGCTATGGCAACAATAAAAAAATAAAGAAAATCCATACAAATAAAACAATGGTTGTATTGGGCATTAGAATTCATTCTTAATGTTAAACCGAAAGCATTCTATAAAAAATAGCAATGTCACTTGCCAACAAAGACATTTACAAAATAAATACATTTCCTCAAAGTGCATTTAACAGTATCAAGCTCTCTGTATCCAAACAGTCTCTCCACTATGATACAAGTTCCTTAGCTAGAAAAAAATCACCTTTATATAGTGCAGCTTCAGTCCTGTGAGCACTGAGAGTATGCAAATGAGGTGTTAAATCATTAGCATTCCTAAATACCAAAACCTGCACTAAGTGCAGTGAAGGTAATCATGGTGTAAGGAGCTACATGACTGTATTCACATACCCTAACACTGCAAGAATGAGCATTGGGAAGTGTTGCCTGCTATTGGCTAGCAGGTGTCAATAATCAGTCTGACTGAAGGAAAAATCAGTCTTTCACACTGACTCTGATGTACACATCATGAGAGTGCATTAGGGAAAAGAGACTTACCTAAAATTATGAAAGTACATTGGCTGTATTAGGAAAGTAACATTTCTAACATTATAATGCCATTTTGATGACCACAGTTACTGTTTCATAGTAAGAAATGCTGTGCATATTCATGGGAGTAAATTACTCATTGATACAGATGCCATATGCAATAAAACGGATAGCATTGCTCTTAGGAGAGCATAGATATGAGAATGAGGCACCATGAAAAAGAGTAATATAACTGCAGTGTTTGTACTCTTTGTTTAATATTTTGTGAGTACATGGGTAGATTAAATGCTGCCAGTATCCCACTCATTTAGACATTTGTGGGCAAATGAGAAAAGACAACTTTCATAACTTGATTCTGTTGAATTTTCAGTGTGACATGATACAGTGTCACATTATGACTATATCTAAATACTTTTATTCTGTGCTAATATATATTTTATCTGTGGCAAATATGGGAAATGACCTGAAATTATTGTTCTTAATGCCCTAGTTTAATGATTAAAATCCATAAAGATTACTGTTGCAAGATAACAAACTTTAGGAAATATCAGAAATGTACATTTAAGGTACTTTTTTCAAAATGTGTCTTTATATTTATCTTTATCCTTTGTACACCAGTTGGCATTGATCTATGTTAACTGGCAATGGTCAATAGCAGAGAACAGCAGTACACTTCCTAAGGTAAAAAAATTACACATTTAGTTTGGAATGCCATCATTAGTGCAATGAAGGTGGGCATTGGTATGCTTTCCTTAGCACTCTGGACAGTGTTGAGTAAAGCAATTCAAGCTGTCACAGACTTATATCTGTGGCAAAAGGGTCTAAATACTGTTTACAGATCATTTTACTGAGGGAGGTCATAATAAATATTTGCACTTATTTTGGTGTAGGAATGTGCTGAAGTAGGAAACTTAAGTAATGACAATACTGTGCAAACCTAAACAGTAAAATATGGCATTTCAAATTATGTCACTGTTAATTGCATGTGATGTTTAGAAATGAGATGGCACAAGAGCCTTTACAAGCCTAGCCAATATGAGCAGGATATAACAATATATATTAATTCCCCAGATATGGGATGGATTACTATCAGGGTAGTTGGCTTTTAGGTTTTGGAACCCTAAGTCATTTTACAGACTGTTTCTGGCCACAAGGGACAAGGGCAGTACCACAGGAATGAATGTACAATTCCCCATCCATTTATCCAAACTCCTTTTGAATAGAGTGAGAGATGGGCTTTGATTTACAAACATGGGAAGTTTATTACATGTATGGTAGACTTTGGGATGTGAATATGTCTCTCTAGCAACTTTTGTTACAGTCACAAGTAAAGTTTAAGTCCATGGAATGCTTAATCCTCATATAATTTTTTCGTGCAAATATGTGTCATTTTCATCAGGGCTAGATCAGATAACGCATTGTAGGTCAGGCATAAGTCTCCTCTCAATAAATGATATCAGATAGAATGGTCTTTAGCCAGTCTGCATAAGGCATGTGTTTTATGCTTTGTTATTTTTTAGTGAGAAACCACTAAGGCCACTCTAGTTGGTATAAGTGCCTGTTTAGGTATGTGAATAAAGGAGCATTGTACTCTATTATTGGCCCAATGAGGTCTGAATACAATGACACAATGACACTATGACTTCATTTGATCTTTGCTATGCCTTTACTTATAAGATGAACCACACATAAGGATTTCCTCACTTCTGTAGCTACCTCTACCTGGTGGCCAAAGTTTAGGTTACTATCTATCTGTGTTCCTAGGTCCCTCACAACTGGGTCTACTTTTAGGGGTGTGCTCTCAATATTATAATTTGCAGGGATATCTGATTTACTGTAGGGTATGATTACAATTTCTTTTTTGCATTTAGTCTCAGACCATGGTTTTAGCACCAGTCATGTCTCAACTTTAGGCATGTTTGTAGGATGTCAACATCATTTGGGGATTCAAGGATTGCTGCCAGCTTACAGTCATTGGTGATAATGGTGAGCTAGAGGCCCCCAACATTGGACTTCACTCCAGAGAAGTATGTAACGAAACAGGATGGGTCCCAGCACTGATCTGTGTGAGACACCCCTAGTAACAGGTTTCTTTTTGGAGGTGAATTCACCTATCTGAACAACATGTATCTTCTCAGGGAGCCAGACTATATGGGTTAATGCAATACTTAGTAAGTTTATCTATTATCCATGAATGGGGAGTTGCGTTGAAAGCTTTGACCAGGTCTAGCTAAGCAGTGTGTACCATTTTACCCTCAACCATGGCCCTGGTGAATTCCTGAAGAAGTCCACTAGATTGAACAGGCAAGGCCTTCCTTTGCCAAAGCTGAATTCAGTTTGGTCCAGTATTTGGAGAGTTCCTATGTTGTTATTGATAATGTCCAAGATAATTCTCTCCATGCCCTTGCAGATAAGACTGGTCAAGCTTATAGGTCCACAGTTCCCTAGGTCAGTTTACCCCCCCCCTGTACAGATTGACAACTGTTGCAGTCCTACATTCCTCTGGAACAAAGCATGTCCAGAGACTCTGTTTAAAGAGGGTTTCCAGTGGCTCTGATAAATTCTGTTTTAATCTATTTAAGAAGCATCCAGGAATGTTGTTGGGACCCATAGTGGCTGTGTTGTTGGCTTTTGCAAGCACAGTAAGGCCCTGTTCTCTTGTATTGACCTGTAGGGGATGGTTGTAAGTGTTTCTTTGGGTGTAGTAGGAGGTGATGGAGGAGAGAAGTTTGAACTGAAATTGTTGGCCAGCAGGATTGCTATAGTTTCAGGCTGGGTGTAAATGTTGCCATTCATGATATGTTGGCATATTGCTGAGCGTTTCTGCTGAGGATTTGAACATACTTTAAATAAAACAACTTAAAGTTATCTTTCATCTCTGAGGCTATCTTTGCCTCATAGTTTGCTTTGGAAGATTTGAACAGCTCTCTAATATGTTTGTTTAGACAGGTGAGTGTCTTTTTGCACTGTTTTTTCTGTTTCTTTTTTGCTTTGGAGAGGACCTTTTTTCCTTTTGTTGAATAGCCTATTTTATACTAGGTGTCCATCAGGGTAGTGTATTTTTGCCAGTAATCATAGGTTTGACTCAAGCAGGTTCTGCCTACTCTATGCAGCTATGAAAGTGGTTGTACATTGTTTTTGTGTACAGTTCACTGTAGGCCTCAGTATCATCCAGGTTTGGAGGGCCTTGGAAGTTTAATAAGCTGTCACTTAATTTGAGGTAATTGGCCTTAGCAAAGTTCTCAGTAGGTTTGGAGTTTGATGGTGGTTCTATGTTAGTCTTAATACTAAATCAGATCATTTTGTTGTCAGATTTTACCAGGGAGGAGTTAATGCATGGGAGGGAGCAGTATCCTCCTATGTTCATGAGTAAGAGGTCTAGGATATTTGTACTTCCAATTAGGGATCTAACTAATGGCTCCTGGGTGTTTGCATTGATGAAGTCCAAAAACCTCTGAGCCAGTGAATTATGGTTCATATATATCTCCTAGTTTATGGAGGGTAGTTGAAGTCACCAATAAGTATGGTGTTAGGATGAATGTTAAGAAAATCCAATAGGTTTAGGTAGGAGGTGTGGTTTTCTAAACTCATGTTAGGGGATCTGTAGCTGACAAGAATTTGATAGGGGTTGTACATATGGTTATTTGGACATGTTACAGCTCAAGTGAGTCATTTTGTTGGCGCAGTCTAGTAGTGCACTTGTCCTTTATGAACACTGAGACACCTCCACCCTTTGTTTTATTCTGAGCTGAAGGGAATCAAAATGTATGAAATGTATTTCAGCCTTTGATAGCTGGATACTTTCCATGCTTCTGAACCATGTTTCCCTGAATGCACATATGTTTCCATTCTCCAAGGCAAGGAGTGCTTCCAGGGATTGCAGTTTTTTTTTAAACTCCTAGCATTGAGCAGCAATACCTTTAGGTAGTCACAGGTGAGTTTTATTACTTTGGAGGGTTTAACAAATTGGCATACCCTAAAAAAGGTACTATAGTGATAGATAAAGTTTTTTCCAGTATCTGGAAGACAAGTGGTGACAAGTGCAAACCATCTCTGGCAAAGCATCATGATTTGTCAGTTGTGTCTCCCTAGGCTGAAGGATATTGGATCTCTTTGTTGTGACACCAGAAACTAAGACAATTCTTGAAGTCAGTCATTGTTTCCTGGTACTGTGGCATCATCACTAGTGAAGGAGGATGCTACTCAAGACTAGATTCATACCAGCAGACACATATTGAGAGAACATTATCATGCCTCTCTTCATGTAGTCCAGTGAGGCAGGTATTAGGTCTTTTATGGCCACATAGACTATGTCATATTGGCAATAGTGGTTTAAAGGCCATAGTTCCTAGCTGATCTGGCAGATCCTGGGTTCAGACAGACAGCTCACTTTGATCTTCTCCTTGTTTAGTCTGCTAAGGGGGATATCACTATGGCTTACAATGGAATCCCACTAGCTAGAATGCTTGGCTGTGTGGTGAGTTGCCTTATGGGTTTGGCAGTGGGGCTATTATAATTTTCAGAGTTATGTGTTGCATGAGTTGCTGTCTTTTTTAAGTGTGCACAGGGCCACTGTGAAATGCTTTTTGTTGGTCTTGGAGGTTTGGGTATATTACCAGTTAGTACCTTCACAAATGTAGGTCTATGTGTTTGCTCCCTAGTGTTAGTAGTGAATGTTTTGCATGTAATGTTGACATGGTTTGCATTTTTCATGTTTGTATGTGAGAGCTTTACCTCCAATGACATTGTGTATGTCTACATCTCTCATACATTGTGTTTCTATGTTCTAAAATGAAAGGGCTGTCAGTGAACATGAGGCAGTTACTACACTGCTATCCACCAGGTCAGCAACAGAGATGATATTTAATTTAAATGCACTTGCATATGTTTGATGGGCACAATGATTTCGCTATAATCATCATAACTCTTTGCATATTCTAACTATGTGTTCAGGACAGTATGTCTAGTAAAGTATGTATGTAAAATACCCAACCGTATTACTCAAGTCATGCAACCCCATCTATCTGAAATATATTTACAAACAGAAATACTGCTTTCTACATAGGAATACATTCACAGGACTACTTAAAATAACACACATACAGGCCTCTATGAGGTATATCTCCATTCATTCTGAAATAAGTATATCTCTAATTACAATGCATAAAACAAAGTTATCTTGTGGCAATCTTAATTAATAAGCTAAGTTTCAATTTTATCTTTGTTTATCCCATGGGCTCAATTCCCAGATGGTAAAAACAATTTTAACACCGTGTAAATCCCAACATCACACTATGTCACAATTCATCCTATTTATCCTTCCAAACACCAGAGATTACAAGACAAGCCAATGCATCACATGTCAATAGTTTGAGCATCACTCATGGAAAATCTAACTGCCATATTTCACACGTTTAGTGCTATTTAATGGAAGTACTGCCAATATTTTTGCCAAAGAATCCATATGCTTGCATTTCTGTAGTGGAACTTCTCCTGTGGTGTGTGACTTTGATATTGTACTTTGCAGAGGTGCCGACATAGATAGGAGGTTTGTATCCAGCTGTCAGTGTGTCTTTCACTCTCATACTGTGAACACTACTCTTTAATATATGATGTGTAGCTGTACAGTGTTAATGTGCTGTTCAACCACTTTTTAGCATAAACATCTAACTTACAGACAATGGTGTTTATGTCATCCATTTACCTGTGCACTGTCACAGTTGTACAGCAACATGTCATCTGGCACTTGTAATTCAGGTACATATCTCTAGTTTGTGATCTTAGGTAGTTACTTCAAATCCAGCCATTACTGCTTAGACTATGTTGTGTCAACATTATTGTGATTGTACATGTCACTAACACTGCTGTCACACACACATCTGCTATGTCCACATGTAAATGGTGATTCCGCTTTCAAAAAGATATGATAACTTCTCACATAACAATGTTTTTATTCAGCATAATGATGATATGTGATCACATTTTCCTTACATAACATTTGTAGTAAGCGTTATCTTCTGGCATGAGGGAAGTAGACAATTTTCTGTATGTTTTTGTCTTACTACAGCAATTACAGGTACACATATCTCTTGCAGCAACAACATGATGTAATGCCTTGAAATACCAATATATCTCACAACTGTAGTGAGACGTTTACAGTGATGCATTAATTCTCTACAATATCATGTGTTTTATGTAGTCAAATGGTCAGATGATTGAAACCCACATTAGTAACTGTTATCATTTTGTGGCCTTATACTGTAATGCACGTATGGCATCCACCACAGTTATAATATGTACATTTATAGTGAAAGAGGATGATGTAATGACTTAACATTGCTGGAGTTTCACACATAACCTAGGACTTCCACTGTGATGCTTGTGTTAAATCCACATGTCATTAGTCAGTAGACTTACATAACTTGTTGTTCATTTCTTGAAAGGTGCAACATTTTATGAACACAGAGAGGTTACATAAAAAACATTGTACCTAGTTATTTGCATCCAAGTGGGACAATGATATACAATAATGTTGTAATTGCATGGCAGGGAAATGTTGTGCTGTGAGTGCTCCTGTGGCTTGCGCATTGAGTATTAGTTTGTATAGCATACATACACATATTGAATGTGATTCAATTCTGGAAGAGTGTGTATACTATAAGATAGAAACAGCTTCCTTGGCAAAGAAACATTAATATTGTACTGCTCACTGTTGTGAGGACACTAAAATTCATAGCTCATTTTCAGCATTCTAAATAAATCAGCTTGTTGTCTTTATATGTGTAACTCCTTTCTTACTTCACAAATTGATTTCAGTTATTTGTGGTAGCCTCCATTGCTCTACCCTGTGTCAAATGCATTCAGTACATAGGTCTGTATAGATCCTGTATAGGTTGGGCTTTTAATCCAATAACATCTGTCAGACAACTGTATAAGACAGCAGTGGCTTATACACAGAAAACAGTTAAGTCACAGTCAGAGGGACACATTTTTCAGGCAATAAGGTAGGGTATCTATACCCTTTATTATAGAAAAGTGTTGTAAGCCCTTCAACGGTGCTCTTCATGATGCAATCAATATGCATATTTTTGTGGTGTCCATAATTGATATGCATCTCTCTGATATCTGTTCTGGTATGTGTTCAAAAGATGTGAATGCTTATTTTGTCATTTATTGTAAATGTATTTATTTTTGAAATAATTCTGCTCCATATTGTATGTCTTCATTCAAACATTTCTTTATTACTGCAATTCTTTTCTTCACACTGTACAACTTAATAGCAGATGAGGGCTTCCATAAAATGAATCTTACTGGACGGCATGCTGCCAGATCATCAGAAAGTATGATTGGGCCTCTGTTGTGTTACTTTATTCTGTGTTGGTGCTGTTGAAATGCTGTTATGTTATTGTTTCCTGTAATTCCTTGTGAACATGCCCACTATAACAATATATGAGATGTCTGGCATTTACCAATGGAAAACTTGAAATCATGAAATGTCATCCAGTCTGTGCTATTTGCACTTATGTATGTTGAGTGTTATTATATTACCACTTAGCATTTACATGACTACACAATACATGCTAGTCTATTATGTTTATAGGTAATAAACCCCTTTCCTATGGGTGCCAATAACAGTTATTAGCAAAAACATGCCCCTTTCTAATGTATATGTCCAGACACAGGTTTGTTGTATCCAGGACTGTTTGTAAGCTTCTGAGAGGTGCTAAAGTCTGCTCTTCAATTTTTCCCTTAGATCTGCTAGTTCTCTCCTCTCCTGCACTTTTACTAGCTTATTAGTCTAGTACTTTACGATACCAGACTTCTTATAACAATTATTGTAGCACACAAAAGTGCTACCAGCACTAAACATTCTACAAGGAAATAGTTCCAGTACTTATTATTAATGCTCACCCCTACAGGCATGTCTAAAGGTCAGTTCCCTGTGCTTTCTCATATTAACCTGGTGAATTTGAGCATCCTGAGGCAATGCAGCAACTGCCTCATGTACACCGACAACACTCTCATCTTACCTCCCAGCACTCAAACTTGTGAGAGATGCACTTATATATCCAAATTGAAAGCCACGTACCCTCCAGCCAAGACCGGAATAGCTGGTCAAGAGGAGAAGGTCAGCACTTGCACCACACTACATGGAACACATAGCCCTCCAGAACACACACCAGCACTGCCTTCATATAAAAACACAAACCACGCACCCACCTTCATGGAGGCTCTCAATAAAAATCTACCCAAACAGCAGAGACCTCCAAGGCAGAAATGCACTTGACCACCACAAAAGAACACTAATCATGAGACACATAACTCTCCTAAACAGTGTGTCACTCAACCAAAGCCACTAAGGCAAAACAGCATGCCCAGCACACTATTCATAGGTGACTTGATAGTGAGACACAATGATGTCCCACTCACTAGGTTGAATAAGGAGAAAGTAACAGTTAGCTTCCTGTCAGGTGCCAGGATCTGCCACATAACACACACACTCAGGTCCTTCAACAACAGGTACAAATATGACTCTGTAATTGTGCATGTGGGTGTGAATGACCTGAGATATACCTCCCAGGACTACATGAAAAGAGACATGGGGGAGTTCTCAGATTATATAACCCAGGTGGTATGACCCTAGCCCTAAGCAGCATCCTACCATCACCCAGAATTATATCACAGTACAAACAGAAAATGATTGATTTCAACAATTAGCTGAGTTTCTGGTGTCATTCTAGGGAGAGCCAGTATCTGTCTGCCTGGGATGACATGACTGACAGACCTCGATGCTTTGCCAAAAGATGGCATGCATCTGTCACCCCTG
The DNA here is from genome assembly GCF_019279795.1 of Protopterus annectens. Taxonomy (NCBI): domain Eukaryota; kingdom Metazoa; phylum Chordata; order Ceratodontiformes; family Protopteridae; genus Protopterus; species Protopterus annectens. The sequence continues at coordinate 1,724,642,914 of NC_056731.1, read as the reverse complement.
GGCTTCTGGATACTGGCCAAGGCTCTTCGCACCCCTATAGTGCCTTTTTTTGGTGGTGTTCTGAAGACCAAATTACCACCATAACAACTACAAACAAATGCAATCTGAGAGTCATGCTGCTCAATGCTAGAAGTCTAAATCTCAAAATGCACTCACTCTAAGAGCTCCTTAAAATGGAGAACCTCAACATTTGTGCTGTAAGAGAGACCTGGTTCAAGGCAGCAGAAAGCACCCCTGCACTACCAGGCTATAACTCATTCCATGCCTTTCGGACACAAAACTTGGACCGAAGCTCCAAAGGTGGTAGTGTTTTCATATTCATAAAGGATGCGCACACCTCCAAACTGGTAGCCCAACATAATGCATCAAAGATACTTCAGGTGCAGCTAACATTGGGTAAGACAGTGATTCAGGTTGTAGCCTGTTATAGGTCCCCAACCATGTCCCAAGACTCACACTCCATATTCCTAAAAACCCTGGAGAATATTAGGGTCCAACCTAACACTGTCATACTGGGTGACTTCAACTACCCCTCTATTAACTGGGAAAACTACTCATGTACTAATACACTTGCCTAACGTTTCCTGGAGTTCATTAATTCCAATATCCTAGACCAGCTCATTCTTACCCTCACTAGAGGTAGCAACATCCTTGGCCTGGTCATTACTAACATGGGCGACTGTTGCTCTACATCAATAGTCAACTCCCTCCGATCCGACCAAAAACTAATCACCTTGGAAATCCACATCCCTGTCATCCCCAACCCCCAACACCGCAAAGGTAACCACCATGAAAAATTCTCCAAGGCTAACTTTGGGTTCATATAAACAGAGGTGGATAACTTCACAGCACCCATGCAAATGGAGAATAGTTGCATGACCACCGAATCATACACCAATGCACTTTACGAACACATACACAAATGCATGGATCTCACCATACCCAATAGAACCATGACACTCTCCTCCAAAAAAAGGAAGCCAATCTAGTGGTCCCCTGCCATAAACAAACTCTACAACAGAAGGAAGTAACTGATGTGGAAAAAGGTGAAGTCCCAAGACTGGAAAAACTCCCTTATCCACCTCAACAAAAAGTTGAAATAGATCCCTCATCAAATCCTCTAAAGCTAACTATGAAAACAGAATTGCAGCAGATAGTAAAGACAACCACAAGGCCTTCTATAGTTATGTAAAGAATCTCCACAGCAATACCCAGATTTGCTCTGAGCTACTGCACAATGGTGCCTCTTATATCATACCAAAAGATATTGCCACTATACTGACCAACAGATTCAATGCCAGCTTTACCCCTCTCCCCCCATAGGACCAATCACAATACAAGTTGATTGCCAGGCTCCCAGTATTACTGCTGCACTGTTTAAAACAGCACTGTACAAGGCCAAGAATACAGCTTCTATGTGACCTGACAATATCCCTGGCTGTGTTCTACATGAACTACAGCGTGAACTGACACCTCACCTGTGTGCCCTGTTCATCCGCAGCCTCACCTCAGGCTTTGTCCCTACCAAATGACGCACTGCTATAGTCATCCCTCTCCACAAAGGAGGAGTGACTACAGACCCTGGGTGCTATCACCCCATTAGCCTGACAAGTCTGATATGCAAATCTATAGAACTCATAATCATGCACCTAATAAATAAGGATATAGGGAATCTCCAAACTCTGGATCCCACACAGTTTGGTTTTGTGAAGGGTATATTATGCCTGCTCAACTTGGTCAACTTCTTTGAGTCAGTCACCATAGCTGTGGATGAAGGTAAGGTGGTTTATACAGCCTACCTTGATGTGGACAAGGCCTTTGATATCATTCCTCACTCAGGAATCATAGAAAAACCCAGTAAGCTAGGCATCAACCCCTATATTGCTAGGTGAGTTGCAAACTGGTTCACAGACAGAACTCACAGTGTGAAAGTAGCTGACTCCAAGTCAGACTGCTGACCAGTCACAAGTGGAGTCACACAGGGATCGGTCCTGGGTCCTCTCCTGTTTGGTATCTACTTCTCAGAAGTCCAGGCCAACACAAAGGGACTCTGGCTGACAAAGTTTGCAGATGATTGTAAGTTGGGAGCCATTATTAAGTCCCCAGGTGATGTTAACATCCTACAGAATGGCCTCTCTGTATACCAATGACTGGTGTCAGAACCATGGCCTTAAGCTCAATGCCAAAAAATGTGTCGTTATCCCCTTTGGGAAAAACCCAGTTCCCATGAATTACCACATTGATAGTAGTCCACTGAACACAGAAGACGTTATAAGAGATCTGGGAACACAGGTTGACAGCAACCTCTCTTTTGACCACCACATTGCCACTGTAGTCAGAAAGTCCTTCTATGTGGCACATCTCATTACTAAGGGTTTTGCGTCTAGGAGAAAGAAGTCATTGTCTCCATCTACTCTTCTCTCATTAGGCCAATCATCAACAGCAATGCCCCATTTGGCATGTGCCTCACTAGACACCTACAACAACTGGAGAGGCCGCAAATGTACCTCACAAAGGGGATCCTAGGTCTTAAACACATCGTATATGGACAGACTTAAAAAACTCCAACTATTCTCTGTCTCATATCAACTACTTAGAGGCGATCTCTGCTTGACTTACAAAGCCATGTCTAACCCCGCTCTGTTAGAAATGCTACATCTAAAGAAATCCCAATCCCTCCACACCACATGCTCCAGAGACCTCAGCCTCATTATCACAATCAACAGAACGTGCTGGAGGGACAGGTTCACAACCCAGAGACTGCCCATGCTATGGAATAGACTTCCCAAACATGTCAAACAAAGCACCTCACTGGCCTTTTCCAAGAGAAATCTTGATGAGTGGATGGGAAATAGAAAATTCACCCCAGGGATCACTCCAGTGGGTCTACTTGATAGAGGCACTGGGAACTAAGGTCAGGTGGCACGATGCCAGGGTAATCTTATGGGCTAGGCTTGTAAAGGTTCTAGGGCCATTACCATAGTGCACACCTATGAACCTATGAACCTATGAAATAAGGCTTCCACATCTCTTTAAACCTTTCTGAATCCCAGGGCTTTTTTTTTACTGTCTCAAGAGGTCTTTCAGAAATCTGTAGAAATTATATTATAGGACTGGATTTTTGCTGAGCAATTAGAAGCTCAAATTGTATATCATTAAACTGATTTCCCAAAACTGATTTTTTAGTCACATGAAGCAAATATCTTTTCTTCTAGATTAATTTTATTGGTTAAGACTAAAAAGGTCTAGGAAAATATAAAATGAAAAGTCAATGGTGGATTCCCTAAATGAAATAGTAAAGCCAGAAAGTACAAAGTGAATATATTTTTTTTGCTAACAGAGCCTCTTTATGCTGTAAAATGTTCTGCAGAAATTTCTCACTTGAGTTTACAAATACCAATTCCTGTGGTGAAGCAGTAACTGAACATAATGACTTTCAGTTTGGTATCCTCTCAACAATGTATCGAAACTCAGTCCAAGATTGCACCAAATTTTAAAGAGAGGCAGTTTTCACAAGGGTGCTTTCTTTGAAGGTATTTTCAAATATTCTAGGACTATAATAGTGATATTTGCAATAATGGAACTGAAATTATGAAATTCTAGGAATGCAAACTAAGTCCAAGACTGAAGTATCTCAGAGTATTCCCCCAACTCTGAAGAGCTATCATGTTGAAATTAATATATATAAGTGGTGGGAGTGGGAGAAATACAGGGCATTATCTTAAGAGGTATAGCCCTGTTAGCAAAATGCGTTAAAGGTACAACAGTGAGTTTCAGAATTTGCTTTCTCCGTGGATCACAATAAGTTGTTCAGAGTTGGGACTTACAATATCAGACTTTTTACTTTTGATATAATTCTGATTCTTTTCAAACATTGGTCTCTTTTTCTGACTTTTCTTTCAGTCCAAGGTTTGTAAGGTTAGAAAAAAATCACTAGTGTAACAGAGTAGTAAGAATGCATTAAAATCATTCTTTTATCTACCTATCTATCTATATGCACACACACACACAAACACACACACACACACACACACACACACACACACACACACACACACACACATATATATCTACAGTATATGTCTATATATCTATATCTACATTATCTATATATATCTGGATCTACATGTATATATATATATATATATATATATATATATATATATATATATATATATATATATAGATACAGATATATATAGCTGTATAGATATACAGCTATATAATATTTGTGTATTTATATATCCAGCCTTATCATTTCTGTGAATGCCAATGGGATTGCAGAGTGCTGCTGACTGCAAACATTATATGTAACAAATGATTTTTTTCGAGTTGTGCAGTACACCTTCAAGTGTCATTAAAGGAACATGATCAGAAAAGTTCTACACTCACTTAGAATATTATAGCTTGTGGGTTGAGGCCAGTGTAGAAGAAGCTGTGTCATGATATTTTTAATCACTAATAATTTTGTTAATTGAACTGCATGCATTTATTTACTCTGGACTGTATTTCTTAAAGCAGAGAACTATTAAATATTAGTTTTCTCAAAACAATGAATATGCACGACAAATAATTGCTGCGTTCTCAAACTGACATAACAATATTGTTGTTTTAAAAAGCACAAGTAAATATATATGTAACTATATCAGGAAACAATATAGACATTTTGAGCACCAAAAACACTTAAGGATAAGGATAAGATATGACAAAAACTATCACATCTCATCAATCATTTTTCAGCAATCCATGTGTCTGACATAATTACTGAATATGTATCTACCACAAACCATAACAGCATGGTAAATACATTAAATGGATTTTAAATGGAATATGCTGTCACCAATGAATGTAGAGCATTGCAATTTTACCTAGTAGGCTATCAGTACTGCTGCTTTCATTTTATACTGCGTATCAATTCTACTTGAAACATGGGTAGAACTATATAATCATTTTATCCAAATCATCCTACTTCGAAATAGGAGTGATGGACAAATTGCACAGTTTACTTGATCTGTACTCCATAAATGATTGAAGCTATGGACTGTGATCTGTAAACTGAGGTATGCTTCCTTGTCCAGTAATATTTATTAAATACTTTTGCTGTTTTTATTTTTTATCATTTTGTGCAGATACTGTTCTAAACTATACTCTAGTTATGCAGTGCTGGAATACAGTATGGAAAACAGGTCCTAAATAGCCTAGTGCCATATCTGCTGCCACTCCTCTTTTGTTTCCATTATCCATTATGACTCATTGGTAACTAAAAAACTTTATGATATGGAAACTGATTCAACAAATCCAAATGCATCTAATCTATTGTGGTGATAGAATCGTATAACGTTATAGAGGTATATGCTAGTCAAACCAACAGTACGACATGTCTTGGCATGATTTTAAATGGAACAAGCTGCTAATAGAAGAACAACATCAGTTAGGACACAGATGAAGATTACTATATCAAAGTTTCACACATTGCAAAGAATAATGTACATATGGTCATATGCTCAGCTTGTGAAAATGAATAGGATAAGGGCTTAGGAAGGCAAATTCGCAATTTTTAAAATGTGTTTTCTTACTATGATCTATGTCTGTCCTAGTGATTTATAATTAATGCAAAAGTTAAAGGGTGAGGGATAGACCACGAGAGATATCTTTCATTTATTTTCTATTGGTTTTACTGTTTGTTTTATGTTAACACACACACACACACACACACACACACACACACACACACACACACACACACACAGTTATACATACAGATATGTGACTGCATCTGTACATTTGCGTCCATCTAAACAGGGTGATTTTGATATAACATTTATGTGACGAGTAATAAAATTAATTTTATAAAAACATATACATACAAAAATGAATGCTAGTTGAATACTAAAAGTCGTAATTAACTATGGCTTGTCAGGCTCACTTAAAGAAATGTATTAGCTACTGATGATTACTTAGCCCCTCTGCAAACCTCATCTTAATCCATTATTCTATTTGCTACATTTATCACTACAGACAAAACCTTTTACAGTACTGCAGACAATATGTCTGATGGCTTAACTGGTGCTAGTAAAACTGAAGCTTTAGAAAGTTTTTACCAAAAGGGGATGACACTGCACTTTTTGGCATTGAGCTTGAGGCCATGGCTCTTACACCAGGCATCTGTCTCAGCGAGGCCCTTCTGTAGGATGTCCACATCATTTGGGGACTTGACTTGACTATGGCTCCTAGTTTGCAGTCATCTGTGAAATTCCTTAGCCAGAGGCCTTCTGTGTTAGCCTGTACTTCAGAGAAGTAGATACCAAACAGGAGAGGTCCCAGGACGAACCCTGTGGTACTCCACTTGTCACTGCTTTGAGGTCAGATTTTGAGTCTGCAACTTTTACAGTGTGGGTTCTGTCAGTGAGCCATTTGGCAACCCTTCTTGTCACTTAGGGATTTATACCTAGTTTAGTGAGTTTAGCTATAATTCCAGAATGGGGGATGCTGTCGAAAGCCTTGGTGAGGTCAAGATAGGCTGTGTGAACCACCTTACCCTCATCTATGGCTTTGGTGACTGCCTCAAAGAAGTCGATCATGTTCAGGAGGCATGATCTACCTTTCACAAACCCGAACTGGGTGGGATCCAGAGTTTGGAGGTTACCAATGTCTTTGTTTATAAGTTCCATGGTGATACGTTCCATGGCTTTGCAGACCAGGCTCATAGGGCTAATAGGTCGATAGTTCCTGGGATCAGTGGTGGCTCCCCCTTTGTGGAGTGGAATAACTGTTGCTGTGCACCATTCAGTGGGCACAAAGCCTGATGCAAGGCTATTATTGAACATGGTGCTTAAGTGGGGAGCCAGTTCGTTCTGAAGTTTGTGTAAAACACAGCCTGGAATGTTGTCCAGTCCCATGGATGCTGTGTTTTTGGCTTTAATGCAGCTTTTACCTGCGTAGTTGTGATTACAGAGACTCTGCATTCTTCCTGTATAGATATGGGCCCTTTAGGGGGTGAGGGTGGGGTAAAGTTAGCACTGAACCTATCTCCCAGGATGTTGGCAATATCAGTTGGTTCTGTAATATTCATGCCTTTGTGCTGTAACTCAGAGCAGATCTGGGTGTTGCCATCGAGATCCTTGACATAGTTATAGAATGCTTTCTGGTTGTCCTTAGAATTAGTAGTGATTTTGTTTTTGTAGCTAGCTTTGGAGGATCTTATAAGGGATCTCAGCTTTTTAGTGAGGCTGACCAGGGAGCTCCTCCACTCATGGGATTTTACTCTCTTTTGCAAAAGTTTTTTCCTTCTGTTGTACAGTTTGTTTATGGCAATGAACCACCAGATTGGCTTCCTTTTTTTGGAGGATAGCGTCTTGGTTCTGTTTGGGGTGGCACAATCCATGCACTCGTGTAAGTGCTTATAGAGTGCATTTGTGTAGGATTCAGTAGTTGTAAGTGTATTGTCCATCTGCATGGGTGTCATGAAGTTCACCACTTCTGTCTTAAGAAACATGAAATTGGCTTTGGAGAAATTTTTTACCTTGGTTTCCTTAATGGGGGATGGGGGCGGGATGTGGATATCAAGGGTGATTAGCTTATGGTCAGATCAGACCAATGAGGAGTTGACTTCAGGTGTGGAACACCGGTCACTCATGCTGGTAATGACTAGGTCTAGGATATTGTTGCCCCTGGTGGATGTGTGGATATGTTGATCTAGGGCATTGGAGTTTATGAATTCCAGAAAGCGTTGAGCTAAGGAGTTGGTACATGAGTAGTTTTCCCAGTTAATGGTGGGTAGTTGAAGTTGCCCATTATTAGGGTGTTTAGTTGAACCCTAATATTTTCCAGTACATCAAGAAACGAGGAGTGGGAATCCTGGGACATGGTGGGAGATCAGTAGCAAGCTACAATTTGGATTGCAATTTTGCCCAGAGTTAGTTGCACTTGGATAATCTCAGATGCATTATGCTGAGCAACTAGCCTGGAGGTGTAGATATCCTTAATGAATATGGACACACCTCTGCCTTTGGTGTTTTGGTCCAGGTTACATGGCCGAATAGTGTGGTATGAGTTATAACCTGGTAGTGCAGGAGTGTTCTCTGGAGCCTTGAACCAGGTCTCAGTCACTGCACAGATATCGATGTTCTCCATTTTAAGGAGTGCCTCAAGTGAGTGTATTTTGAGATTTAGACTTCTAGCATTGAGTAGAATTACCCTCAGTTTTTGCTTGCCTGTTCCTGTTACTGTGGTGAACTTGTTATTTCAACCTTGCCTAAAAAAGGCACTATAGGGGCAGCAAGAGCCTTAGCCAGTATCTGGAATCCCAGGGGTGACAGGTGCAGGCCATCTGTGGCAAAGCATCACGGTCTGTCGACCATGTCATCCCAAGCAGACAGATACTGGATCCCCTTAGAATGACACCAGAAGCTTAGCCAATTGTTGAAGTCAGTCATTTTGCCCTTGTACTGCGGTATCATTCGGGGCAATGGCAGAATGCTACTCAGGGCTAGGGTCATACCTGCCTGGGCTACAAGATCGGAGAGCTCTTCCATGTATCTTTTCATGTAGTCCAGGGAGGTACATCTCAGGTCATTCACACCAACATGGACAACGAAATTGTTCCAATTTGTGAATTGTGATTGCTTTGGAGAGTTCAGAACATATCTGTTTAAACTGTGCAACTGAGCAAACAGGAATTACTGTTGTGATTGTGAGCTAATTTAACACATTTGCACCATTTAAAAAGCAATTTACTAATTAACTGCATTTCATTATTGTTTAACTGTATTTTTTCATACTGTGAGTTGTGTTTTTGTCTGTAAGTGGTTAATCTGTGCTTTTTTGTGAGTTTTACTGTGTTCTTAACCCTTAAATTGAGTGGCATAGTCTGATTCAGGATTGTTGCATCCAGAGCTGCAGCTGCACTGTTTCAAACCCTTTATGAGGTATTCCATCTACAAATTGTCCCTGAGTAGCACTTGTGTGATCACCTAGTAGTACTACTCTTAGACCTTCCACCCTTTACCCTCTTAGCTCTCTCTGACCTCTCTCCCTCAGTTTCTGACAAATATGGATGGACAATTTCCTCTTAGCTCTCTCTGACCTCTCTCCCTCAGTTTCTGACAAATATGGATGGACAATTTCCTACACTTTCTCCTGCCAGTCTGGTTATTATTTATTTATTTATTTCAGTTTGATGACCGGGGTAGTCCACTGGGCATAAAAAGAGCCTGTTTTCAGTGGAGGCCCTTGGAGAAAAGCTCCAGTAACAATGACAAACATATTAGCATATACACATACAAAGCAAAGAAGTCATGCAGCTTTATGCAGCATTCTACAGAATTCTACATTCTACAATAATAATACTAAAATCTAACAACTGTGCAGTCTAAGAGTCATTAACAGTGAATTACAACTGAAATTTTACATTCCACAATAACAGTAGTAAAAATCTAGCAACAGTAGAGTCTTAAGAGTCATTAACATTGAATTACAATTGAGGACGAGAAATTATTGGAAATAAACTATTAACAAAATCTGGAGGTTAAGGAGGAGTAGGAGGTTGATATGGCCATCCTGCGATACTGTAGCAACTGCCTCATGCACATAGACAAACCTCTATTACTACCACATAGAAACACAATTTGTGAGAGATGCAATTACATTAAGAACCTAGAGTCAATGCTCTGTCCCTTGCAAGCCAGTATATATGGTACTGAGGAAGTTATCAACACAAACAACTCACCTCAAATACCACCCACACCTACACAACACACACCCACATATGCAGAGGTCCTCAACAAAAACATACCCAAACAAAAGAGACCTCCAATGCAAAAACACATGCATACTCCACTGCCCACCACACCACACACCGGTGTCTCTCAACCACTAAGGCCTAAACATAAACCCAACATATTACTCATGGACGACTCCATTGTGAGACATGCAGATGTGCCCCATCCTAGGCTGGATAAGGAGAAAGTCACAGTTAGTTGTTTGTCAGGTGCCAGAATCCACCATATCACCCATGCACTTAAGTCTTTCAACAACAGGTACTGTTATGACTCTGTCATAGTCCACATTGGCATGAATGACTTGAGACATACCTCCCTGGACTATATGAAGAGAGACATGATCGAGATCACTGAATATTTATCATCACCCAGAATGATGGCTCAATGCAAACAGAAAATGACTGACTTTAACAATTGGCTTAGTTTCTAGTGTCATTCCAAGTGGATCCTTTACCTGACAGCCTGGGAAGACATGACTGGCAATCCACAATGCTTTGCCAGAGGTGGCCTGCATCTGTCTCTCTTGGGCTTCAGGCTCCTGGCAAAGGCTGTTGCCACCTGCCTTCCATTTTTTAGGCAATGCCATGAGGTAAAACCTGCCATCATGAAAATTTAATCAAAATACAAATTAAAGGTCATCCTGCTAAACTCTAGGACGCTAAACTTGAAGCTTCAATCATTGCAAGCATTCTTAACCCTGAAAGATGCTGACATTTGTGCAGTCACAAAAACGTGGTTCAAAGCTGCAGAGAGCACCCCAGCCATACGAGGTTACTCATCCTGTCATACACTCAGACCCCAAACCATGGGCAGGAAAGTGAAAGGTGGTGGAGTTGCAATATAGTTAAAAAGACATACACACCTCCACGCTGGTCAAACAGTATGATGCACAGGAGACACTCCAGGTGCAGTTAACCATTGACAGGACCCCAGTTCAAATCATAGCTAGCTACAGACCCCCAACTTTGACTCAAGATGCCCACTCCACCTATCTGGACCTCTTCGAATATATCAAGATTCAAACCGTTACCCTAATCCTGGGTGCCTTTAACTATCCAACCATAGACTGAAAAAACTACTCATGTCAAAACACAAATTCCCAGAGATTCCTTGATATTATCAATGCAAATGCATTAGACCAGCTGGTCGGCATCCCTACAAGAGGAGAAAATATATTGGACTTGGTATTAACCAACATGAGTAACCATTGCATCATCCCTACAGTGTCATCCTTCCTGGTAAGATTTGACTACAAAGCAGTGACTTTCGAAGTCACTACCTCCCCTGAACCCCCTAGCTAGAGTCAAACAAAAAAACTTCTTCAAAGCTGACTACAACCTCCTGGGGAAGGTATAAACAGCTTCACAGCCCCCATCCCCTCCATATGAACTAGCACATATGTCCAAACCTACACCAAAGTACTATACAAGCATTTATATAGCTGCATGGAATCAGGAATACCAACCGGACAAAATCATCTTCTTCAAGGAGGAGTAAACTTGTCTGATGGACATCTGCAATAAATAAACTCTATAATAAAAGGGAAAAAAATGCTGTCCAGGACCAAGAATAACCAGGTGCCTAATTGGAAGCAATCTATCCTTAGCCTGAACAAGCAAATAAGATCACTAGTGAAATCTTTCAAAGCAAACTTTGAGTCCAAACTGGCCACATCTACAATCACAAGGCTTTCCTGACATATGTCTGCAATCTCATGGGAAGCACCCAGATCTGCTCAGAACTGGTGGTCAAGGACACCACATACATAAATGCCGTAGATATAGCCAACCTGCTGGCAGACAGGTTCCGTGAAAACTTCACCACCTGTCCCCCCCATCAGCAAATTAGGACATCCGCAGCACCTGCCCCCCTCCCCTTAACTCTAGAGAGCAAGTCATCACTTCCCTCTTAAAGGCAAAAAATACATCCCAGACTGTATCCTACATGAACTCAGGGAGGAACTTGCAGCACCATTAGGCACCCTATTTAACCAAAGCCTGAGTACCAGCTTCATTCCAGCTGAGTGGAGGACAACCACTGTCATCCCTTTGCCCAAAGGTGGAGCGTCCATAGTCTTGGAAATTATAGACTCATCAGCCTAACTAGCCTGATCTGCAAGGCCATGGAGTGGATTATCAAGGACCTCATTAACAAAGACATTGGTAACCTCAAACACTCGATCCCACACTGTTTAGTTTTGTCAAGGGAAGGTCATGCCTGTTAAATTTGATGGACTTCTTTGAGACAGTCGCCAAAGCCATGGACGAGGGGAAGATGGTGCACACCACCTACCTTGACCTGGCCAACACCTTTGATACTATTCCCCACTCAGGTATAATAGATAAACTCTCTCAGCTAAGCATCAGTCCATATGTTACCAGATGGGCAGCAAACTGGCTTACTGATAGAACCCACCTAGTCAAAATAGGGGTAGCCACCTCAAGCAGTCGACCTTTAATAAGCAGTGTACCCCAGGGATCGGTCATGGGGCCTTTGTTGTTTGGGATATACTTTTCTAAGGTGCAGGTAAAAAACAGTGGACTATGCCTGCCACATTTGCAGATTACTGCAAGCTGGGCACTGTCATCAATTCTCCTAGTGATGTGGACATCCTCCAAGAGGGTCTCACCCAAGCAAAAGACTGGTGCCAGAAACATGGCCTCAAACTGAATGCCAAAAAATTGCGTCATCATCATCCCCTTTGGGGAGAGTGATGTCCCCACAAATTATCACATTAATGAAAAGGTCCTAAGCATGCAATCAGTCGTGAGGGACTTGGGCTACCAGGTTGATAGCAAACTGACTTTTGACCACCATATTGCCTCCATTGCACAAAAAACCTTCTACATGGCCCACCTTATTAGTAAGGGTATCTCATCCAGAGACAAGGCAGTCATACCATCCCTCTATTCTTCGCTTATAAGACACATTATTGACTACAATGCCTCTTTCGGCATGTACCTCACAAAGCACATGCAGCAGATGGAGAGACCACAGATGTTCCTCACCAGGAGAATCCAGGGCCTCAAACTTCTACCCTACACAGATTGGCTAAAGGCCCTGTCCCTGTAGTCAGTCTCCTACAGACTCCTCAAAGGTGACGTGACCTCTGTATGGCATATAAAGCAAACTTGGGCTTGGCCTTGATGGGACTGCTGCATATCCACAAGTCAAGCTCCACTCAGGTAACCTGCATGTGCAACCTCAACCTAATCTGTGACATCAGTAGGACTTGTTGGTGGGACAGATTTGTTTCCCAGAGACTCCCCCCTTTTGTGGAATAGACTCCCACTTCATGTCAAGCAGAGTACCTAATTAACCCTTTTTAAGCGTAACCTGGATAACTGGATGTGGAACAGAAAATACACTTCTATGATTCCACCTGTGTCCCTGCTGGATAGGGTGTATAGGGTGTTGATTTGTTGGAACATGGGCTAAATGCTTGGCTAGGCTTGTAAGTACCTCAGGGCCAATAGCCTAGTAACTTCCTATGATACTATGAACTCTAGTATCAAATGACCTAAGTTTTTTTTCTGGACAGGCTAGGAAACATATTAGAAAACAAGTGTGCAGTGTACTGCCACACAAAGTAGTACTATGTTGATTCCACTAAACAAGTGTATTGTTTGACCATTACTGGAATAAAGAAGTAAGATTAACTTCTCAGCAAATGTTCAAAGATTTTTCACTATTGGTATTACCAGTGTAAATAACATATGCAGAAAATGAAATATGAAATGTATACCTTATTCACTATCATTTGTACTTGAGTAAATTGATTTGGTTATTTAAACATTTGGTGAATAGACTTATTGGAGAAACCTTAGATATGCATTTTATTATGCTGGCAAATAATGACAGGACAATGAGGAAAGAGGATCAGAATTATTTAAGACTAAAACAGAAGGACATTTGAACTAACTGCAATTGATGATCAGACAACCTAAAAGTTTATTATTGTTTAAAAAAGAAGTTGATATTTATTCTGGAGATTAAGTCTGACTGGACAATTTCCTCATGGAGACTGGATGAAAAAGATCTATTACAGAGATCTGTTAGCCCAGTATTGAACACTGAACATAGAACACTGATAGAGTATCACACTATTTGGAAGAATAGTGTGTGAAAGATGTGTTATGTAAAATAAAGGTACTGACGAAGCAGCTAAATGGTGTGTAAAGAAGAGAAGGCAGAAGTGGTAGTAGTTAGGAGGTGGCTGATTTTGTGAGTTGGTGAGGTGAAAAGTAGAATGTTAGCATTTCAGCCAAAAGAGAAAATGAAATATGTCTTCATTAAAGCAGTTAAAAAGCAGGGATGGAGTGAGAGATTTACTGCTTTGGTCATTTGTGTTGCATTCTAGGGATATTATCAGGACTTCTTTGAGGTTAAATAAAGTAGTTTAGTTCCTACATTGACTACTGGAAGTGGAGAGAGTTGCTCATGAGAGCCAAGGAAAGAAAAGACCTTGGACAATCAATATGTATCCTTGAAACTGATGTCCTTCTTAATGATTTATTGGTTGTGAATGTTGCCCTGTGCCGCACAGGCAGCATGTGAAGGAAAGAAGGATAGGTGCATTCTTCCATAATATATGTAGTGGTGGTGGTGGTGATGCATTCTCCCAGAATATGTGTAGTGTTGGTGGTGGTGATGGTGGGGCATTCTCCAAAAATATGTGTGTGGGAGGGGCATTCTCCCAGAATATGTGTAATGGTGGTGGGGGAGTAGTCTCCCAGAATATGTGTACTTGTGGGGGTTGTGTATTCTCCCAGAATATGTGTAATATTAATGGTGGGGCATTCTCCCAGAATATATGTAATAGTGGTGGTGGGGCATTCTCCAAGAATATGTGTAACAGTGGTGATGGATCATTCTCCCAGAATATGTATAGTGGCGGTAGTGATGGTGGTGGTGCATTCTCCCAGAATATGTGTAATAGTGGTGGTGAGGCATTCTCCCAGAATATGTGTAGCGGTGGTGGTGGTAGGGCATTCTCCCAGAATATGTGTGGTGGTGGTGGTACATTCTCCCACAGCATGTGTAGTGGTGGTGGTGGTAGGGAGCGACAGTGTTGTTTATTACCAAAGTTAAAGGAGAAGAAGTGGTCATTCTATATTGGGTCTATATTATAACCTCAAATGATTAAAAGAGTGAATGCTCTTTAATTGACACCATAAAAATCGAAAGGACTAAATCCTGTTCACACGGAACAGCAATTTTTTTCCCAAGGAAAAAAAATACTGGGCCATATTTGGGACTTTGCCATTTCCTCCACTGTGTTGTGATCTTGGAGTTGGTATATTTAAGTAGGGGGGTGTGGGGGGTAAAGCCCCAACTTTATTTTGTGTTTGGATTTATTTATTTATTTGTTTTTTGCAGAGCAGTGGTTCTGTGTGTTTGGGATTTAGTGCTTTTGATTTTCAGCGGTCGATTAAAGAGCATTCGCTACTTTAATTTTTCAAGGTTATAATATAGACGTGTCTATATTAATGGATGTGGTTGCAAAGATCTTTGCAAAATTTCTGGCCTGTACATTGAAAAAAAATGAGGGTGACACACTGATTGCAAAAAGGCAAACAGACTTTTCCACAACCATATTTGGGTTGTAGCAATGTTGCCTTTACTCAGTTTAGGCACTCTAAAGGCTGGAATGTTATTTAACATTAACTAAGCTTCTGATACCACTAAATGAGCTTTATTCTTTCTAACTATGTAAGATGTGCATCTAGCTTAGGAATTTGTTTATGGTGTTTAGGTGCTACACAACAATTCTGGTCCTCGTATTTTTGTGAATTCTGAATTGTGGGCAAATGATACAATGAAAGGGGCCCATTAAAATTGTTATTTATCAGCAATGGTCCTCATATTT
The DNA here is from genome assembly GCF_019279795.1 of Protopterus annectens. Classification (NCBI taxonomy): domain Eukaryota; kingdom Metazoa; phylum Chordata; order Ceratodontiformes; family Protopteridae; genus Protopterus; species Protopterus annectens. The sequence goes on along the minus strand of NC_056731.1, from coordinate 1,724,627,266 downwards.
TTCATGAAGACACTTGTGCAATGAATGTATGGGATGCCAATTTCAACAAAGATCTTTGTGTTTATCACAGCACCATTTGGCAAAGGATGTCTGAAATGTTATGTGCAGTGTGCGAGTCTCTCAATCTGTCAATTAATTTGATCAGACATCACTGCTTGCTGTTAGTGAAAGGAGTAAGCAAGTTATCTGCACCAGATATGGAAATCTTTTAGTAATTTGTTGGTGTTACTGGACTGCATCCACATGAGACAAAGTCAATTATTTTGCCTGTTCATGGGGTGAGTGGTGAATTGACTTTTGCTGGTTCAAAGTAGGAGATCACATATAGTTATGAAGTAATGGGAATTCAGACAGATTGCTTACATTAGGAGCCCAGATAATGACGTTTTAGTAAGATTAACCTGAAAGTGTTGTCAGTGTGGAAAAGTTGGGAGGGCTATGGGATGATAGGTGAGCAAAACAAAACTTTTAGACATATTCGTCAGACCTTCCTCATTGCAAACTGCAAACTATACTGTTGGTGTGTTTTTTGTGCATGGATTCTCAGATTACAGTATATCAGAGAATCCCTCTTACTATACGGTACAGTGACTCGATTTTGTATTTAACATGTGTGTGTGTGTGTGTGTGTGTGTGTGTGTGTGTGTGTGTGTGTGTGTGTGTGTGTGTGTGTGTGTGTGTGTGCAGCATGGTTATGGGAAGCATTATTGGCAAAGTCCCACCCCTACATACCTGCATATTGTTCCAGAGGCACTTCAGTTTTCCAGTTTTTCTGAAAACTTACACTTACCTGTTTGTGCTTTCAGGTGTTGAAAATTACTTGCAAACTAGTACATTTGATAAACAAATTATGAAGCAGATACTCTAAGGCTGTTTCAGAACTAGAACATTGAAGTCACTAAGAAATTGTTGTCTGCAGATGAAGCTGTTGCACTAATGTCTTTTCTTAGAGTTTGAATAAGTTAAGGAGAAGGAGGAATTCTGAAGGCTCAAAGTTTTGTGGTCCAAAAATATTTTAAACCTTTCAACCATGGCTGTTTTGTGTAGAGATAATTTAAGCTCTGGAGTGCATTGCATGTATATAGTGATACTGTACAAAGCCAGTCCAATGATCTTGCTGCTCAGTCACACTCACTATTTGGGTAACAGTAGTATTACACAGTGAGATTGGTCATCCTTTGGGAAGGGCCTTATAGTAGCTGATATCAGTGGTTGGTGGCAGTGATTACTACCTTATAGCCCGGCAGATTGGGAGCACAGCTGGAGAACCTGTGCCAGCCTTCCCCACGAGTGTCTGTGTGTTTGTATCTAAATGAAATCTTAAAGCGCGTGTGTGAGTGTGTGTGTGTGTGTGTGTGTGTGTGTGTGTGTGTGTGTGTGTGTGTGTGTGTGTGTGCGTCTGTATGTGTGTGTCACCTACTTGGGCAGGAGCATGAAGAACTGATTGGACAGAGAGAGTGCTGGAGGTTTTAGCTTCACCACTAGGCTGAGATCTAGACCCTATAGCTGTGCCAGTGGGGAGTCTTATTGGGGATCTGGAGATAAAGGGAGAAACCAACTCCAGACTGACTGTGATCTCTATGTGCTCTTAAGGGAAAGTTTACTTTACTGTGTGTGTATTTCTTATCCGTCCCAATGTGGATGCCCCTCACTGGTGTTAGTGGTGAGGATTGAAGCTCCTTGATTACTGGGCCAGTGTGTGGGTGTCACAACAGGATTCAAGTTTTGCTAGCTCTGATTTTATTAGATTTTTGAGTATGGGAGCTCTGTACAGCAGTGTGGATGTTAAGTGAGATTGGGCAGTGGTAGCTTTAGTATTTTTAGTGAGGTAGTATTTGTTCTTGTACAACGTTCTGAGTTTTTGTGTACTTTTTTACTGTTTGGGAAATGTGAATATCACATTTTAAATTGCAATCAATTTTAACTCCTAAAAGTTTGGTGTGTGGTAATGGGGAGATGATGGTGTTATTTAGTGATGCAATGCTGGAAGTGTTAGTGGGTGAGGCTGATTTAGTGGGCTGGAAAATCATAAGTTTGTTTTTTGGGGGAGTTTAATATTAGTTGAGAGTTTGTAAGCCAGGTCTCAACTGCTAGAAAGGAATGTTGTATTACATTTTAAAGTTCTTGAATTGAGGAAGCAGCACATATCACTGTTGAATCATCTGCATATGGGATGAGAGTGGCTTGTAAGGTTGAGGTGTGGAGGTTATTTATAAATACTGAAAATAGTAATAGGCCTAAGACTGAGCCTTGAGGGACCCCTAGAGTCACTGGCAGAAGGGGTGATAACGTCTTTTGCCAACAAACTGCTTGCTGGTATCCAGCAAGGTAATCCTGCAACCAGGCAAGGGTAGCTTGACAAAAGTTTAGTTGTGAGAGAATGTTTGGAAGTTTGCTATGAGAAACCATATAAAAGGCTTTTGATGGGTCAAGAAAGATAGAGGATACATAATTACTGTTGTTCCTGTGATAGTTGACATTATTTGTGAATAACATTAGAGCAGTTGATGTACTATAGAATGATCGAAAGCCGTGCTAAGTGTAGTGTAGAAGTTTGCTAGTAGGCGGGTAATCAGTAACTTGCATGTGACTGACCCTCTGTAGTATTTTAGACTGTGGTGATAATATTGCAATTTAACAGTAGTTAGATAGATCTGTTGAAGACCCATCTTTATGTAGAGGTATAATGTGAGAGGTTTTCCAAATGGGAAGGACTTGTTGTTCTGCTATGGATCTATTGATAAAAATTGATATAGGATAGGCTATTCCATCTGCTGTTAGTTTTAGGAAATTGGCAGGTAAGTTGTCTGCAGCTAATGTGGTAGATTTTAACTTTTTAAGCAGTTTTTTGATAATTTTTGTAGCTACAGGTTGTAGGGAGAAGGTGGATGTAATATTGCAAGAGGCAGTGTTAGTTCTGATAGGTGAGGGAATTTGATTATTGGACAGTACTAAGAACGTCTCAATAAAGTATTTATTAAATTAAGTAGCAACACTGTCTGAATTATTAGTAGTAGTAGAAGGGGGTGTACTGACTTCGCCTGGTAGAAGTATATCGTTTATAGCTGACCAGAAGTTTTGTGGGTTATTGTGATGCTTTGATTGGGTTTCTGAGTAATGATTTATTTTGTCTTACTTAATTTGCTGCTTTGCTTTATTTATAAGTTCCTGGTGGGTTTGTAGTGCAGGTTGGGACTTTGATTTGTTCCAGCTTGCCGAAGCCTTGTCTCTTTTCTTTTGTTAATGAAAAACAATAATATAAAATGATATATAAAAAAAAACATTTCTTGTTGGTTTGGGGGAGGTCAGTGTAGTGGTGGAAATCATTTATAGAACTGTATATTCACTAGGCAATCCAAAACTGAAATGGTATCATTTGGGTTCCTTGGTGTGTGGAGGGGCTTTGAAAGAATAGAGTTTCCATTAATTTCTTTTCAGTTAAGTATCTGAGCATGTTGTAGCTAATTCGTTAAGACACAGTGGTTCTTACTCACAACTTATGTATATTTAAACCAGCATGGTTTTCGTGTTGGTAGTCAATTCTTACCATATCCCTTAATTTTTTAGGTGATCAGCATGACCCTAGCTAAGGGATGTCCCACTGAAGCAGTGTTTCTTAACCTAAACAGGGAGTCTGACATGCTCCTCCAAAGTGACAATAACAAATATTGCCCATACTTTCACTGACAACCATTACACAGTATTTTGGCTACAAAATGGTTTTATAGGACAACATTACAAGCCTAATATCCAATATAGGTCATTTGCATGGGATAACATTCTTTCTTAAGTCCCTGCAAGTCTGTGATTGGCCAATTTCTGTTCAATTATGTCCTGTCTATGTTCCTTAAATTTGGTGGACTTTGAGTATCAAAATACACTGATGACTACAAAGTAGGTACCATAATAACATCATAAGGTAACTATGACATGCTTAATCACTATTTCAGAAGTACTCAGTTAAGGGGATATGAATCTAGACTAGGGTTCAGCTATAATAAATGCAATGTTATGTAACTGGAGGTCCAACTATATTAAGACCATTAATTCTTGGCAGGTGTCATTTAATAGAAGATGTAGCTGTAAAGAATAAATATATAGGAGCTGGTTCAACATAGGTTCATAAACAGAATTCCTTGTTTCATGGAGAAACTGAGAATGTTAAACCTAGAGTATTAAGGAAAAATTGTGTGTAGGTTATATATATTATCCTGACACTGTTTTATTCAGCTTTGATGAAAATAACAGCTTCAAATAATTCTCATAACAACAGGCCTAAACTTATGAACTTTCATTAGCACAAAAACTGGATATGAAAGTGAGGCAGGTTTTGACCTAATATGTGCTTGTACACTGAGGCATTCACCAGTGTATGCAAGGTTAAATGATTCTTTTTTTTTTGAACAGTAAAAAAAAACATATATAGATATACAGCCATTCTCTGTCAGCATCAGTGACTTTTCATTCCCACATAGCTTTTAGCCCTCTATGTAGGATATACATAATAGATGTAATCTATTACATACCCAGGAGTGCTTCATTACAAGATGTTTCACCAAATGACCAGTGTAGCATAGGTCTTGGTCGTCCCAAAGAAATACATTGAAACAATACAATCGGATGCCTCCCAACTGTGCATAGGGAATTAGTATGCATAAGGTTATACATTATTTATGTAACTTATGAATTGTATAATCTGAATAGTTCAGCTGCTAAACAGACAAAATAGCTCAGTACCGGAACAATGATGTTTTTTCCTGACTTTATGCAGCTCTCTGTGAGCACTTAAAGTGATACAGATGAAAAGGCACATTGAAGAGATAGTCTTCACTCCTTTTGTAAATTAAAATATATTGTTTTAGTTTTGTTGCATACTTACATCACTTATTATTTATGTGGTTTCTGCCAGGTTAGCAGCGGCTATATATCTAGGCTGCCAAAGTAAATCAATGACAACTCTCTCTACCTTCTTTACATTTGAAAAGGCATCTCTTGCAACAGAAGAATAATTCATAATCATGCTCATAATTCAGTCACCTAATAAGATATAATTTAGCTATAGCATTTGCACTCTCAAAAGCTAAAAAAAAACAAAAAAACTGAATCACAGTACAGTGAAAGAAATAAACTACAAATAGAATTCAAGAAAAATTGAAATCACTGGTATAGGAAGGAACACTCTTAGTAAACACTTTCGTCCCACTAACGTGGACTTATTCAGAATAGAAAAAAAACACAATCAAACAATGATTTATAACCCAATTGATTAACAATTTCCCTCCAAAAAGTTGTTTTAACAATCATTTAAAGGTATATACACATATAATTTCCCCCAAATTTTATTGCATTAAAATATTTTTTTTATGTTTCAATTTTTTTATACATTTATTAATGTAATTTATTTTAATGCCATGAATTTTGAGGCGCAATATATGTATATACCTTTAAATGACTGTTAAATCAACTTTTTTGGAAGGAAATTGTTAACTAATTTGGTTGAAAATCACTGATTGTCTTTTTTTTCTTCTGAGGAAGTCATCAAAAGCACTTAGTATGCCTTCCTATACCATTGTTTTTGGTGTTTTCTTGAACTCTCAAAAGTTTACTATTTTTTTCTTAAACACATTTGAGTAGATGCTTTCTAGCACCAGTATATTTTGTATATGTCACATGCAAGTTAATAACTAGTATTTCATTCTTAAATTTTCATTACTAAAGAAAATATACCCTACTTCATATCCATTATTTAGAGAAAATATCAGAAGTAGCTTTGTGCCTTTCAACATACTCAAGTGTTTTACTGTCACAGGCATTTTAAATATTAAAGTATATCACATCATACATTTTCAACATTTCTTAAGATGTCTGATTGTGGCTGTAGGTGTTATACATGATTCTGTCCTAGAACTTTTCAAAAAAAAAAAAAAAACAATGTCACCATTGCTCGGGGAAATTCCTACTGATTAAGACTAGAGGTAAAAGAAGCTTTTTCCTGAAGGTTTACAATTTCGCAGCATGTTGTATTAAGGAATAGGTGTAATCCTCTGTAGCTCTAACACATACAATATGTTAGCCTCCAGATAAGACTGGATAGCACATCACTGCGTGCATGTTGACATATGATATAATTAACAACTAAAACTATTTATTTATAATAACATTCAGGACTTGTATAAAATAATAATAATCAATAAAATGACCTTCATTGTTATGAGAAAATTCCAGCAAAGCATTAAAGGTAACATTACTCTGGTCTCTCCTCCAGAGGATGACCTTATAAGACTGTGTGACTGTTAGTATGATCCTGCTTTTAACATCTAAATATACTCAACTATACTGAGTGTGAAATTTCAGTCTTTGACCTCCTGCTGTCCCAAAGGATTGATTGTTATTAGCATGTCTGAAATGACAGCAGACATTATTCTAAGATGGGAAAATTATATTCTACTATATCATTTAGCATTTGATGACATTAAATCCCTTGCTTTGCCAGTTTGTCATAGGCATGAAAACTACAGCATATTTCATTTTAATTAACAGATGTACCAGTGTGGGTGACAGTAGACTTTCCTAATCTCAGACAGAAACATTTCAATGAATGATCACTTCTTCAGGTTTTTTCAACTAAATCCATTAACTGCATCACATGTGACTGAATCTGTGATGGTGCAGTTAACTCAGACAACGGGAGCATTTAGGAGAGTATCATTTAACTGCTGTCAGCTAAACTAGATATGAAAGTCAAAGCCACCTAAGAGATGTCTCTATGTAAATGAGTGATAAATGTTTTGATATGGTTACAGCCTATCATATTAATGGCTTACATTTAGGGAGGTAAATTCAGCAACTACAAATGTCTTGAGCACTTCTAACTTAAGGGGAAACTGTAATAAAACACTTATTTGCTAACCACTTAGAACCATGACTGCCCATTTAAGTGATGTCACACTATGACTATGTTGTAGCATAACACTACACTGAAATGTAGATGTCTGTCTCTAATAGTTATGAATTAAACTGTAGATTATTCTCTGGTAGCTTTCATATTACAAACATGACAGCAATAGGCATACATATAAAATAAAGTCTATTCTAACTAAGTGGCCACTAGCACCTTAACAATGTTGTCTGATTGCTATAGAACTGCTGCATATTTGTCCCAAAATAACAAAAATATGTATTCCATGACCAAGCACTGTTCAGAAAACTTTGTGTATATTCACAAACTGTCATGCCAGCAACCTTGCACTTTTTTAATTTGCAAATTAAACAAAAAAATGTGTAATGGACTGTATAAAGTAAAATGAAGATCCCAATTTTAGAATTATCAACACATGCTGGATATTACTTTCAGAATATAGAATGTGTCAGTGTTACCATGTGACTGAATTGCATAGGTAACTGTATTTATTTTATTTTATTTTATATATCATTTATTTACTGGGTAGGTAAGCTGGTCTACAGACCTTTTTCAATCATGACTTGGGTACCAAAGAAGGACACTCTTCAATATTGTTTCATTACAGACCTAATATCTTACATTGGCAACAAAAAGAGACTACAATGGTACATGATTTGTAAAAGGCATTCCTTGTCCAAAAAACATGGTATACTCTAAGAATTAAAAACACAGCAATATAATAAAAAAGATTGCTCACACACATAATGATATATATATATATATATATATATATATATATATATATATATATATATATATATATATATATATATATATATATAGACACACACACACACACACACACACACACACACACACACACACACACACACACACACACACACACTTACACATACTGGGTTTACTATCAAAATTTAGATTGGCACTTTTGTTTATGTCTGCCTCTCTGTACCCCTTTCTCTCTCTCCACCTTTCATAAGCTTAGAGTTGGTTCTCTCGCTAGACAATGTTACTATTTTTTGGGTTACTCCATATTATGTCTTATTATATTATACTTGTAAAATTATAAACCTTTACAACTCTGTTGTATTACGTTGTGCTTGTAAAAATGACAAACAATATCAAATGTTTAAAGTTGTTGTTAGCTGCACTGAGGATTTCTTTGGTAGTGTGCCCAATTTAAGTAATGCAACATTAATTAATTGATAATTGTGATACAGCTAGAGTAGTCAGCCATCTTTTTTCAAGAAATATTTACATGACATAGATGTATCTGGAAGTATTTCTTTAGTAATGAGCATATTTATGTCATACAGGGTCATGCTTTAGTTAGACTGGCATTTGAGGCACAACTGGAGTGAGTCAACCACCTTTTCTTTTAAGAAGTATTTATTATATAAAAAAACATATTTTCTACTTTTATCTTCATATTTACTTATTACCTAGAGCTCTTTGTTTTCCACATGAATGAAACATGTTTTATGGCATTTTATAAAAAGATACAAATAATCTCATGTCACTACATTTTCATTTCATTGTTCATATTTAAAGTAAATTCTAATTGCCTTATATCATCATCTTTCCATAGTTGTGATAATTGTAATAATTTATAGTAATATGTACTTGCATCATAACAGCATCTCTATTGACAGTCAGAAGCCTCTGCTTCTTCTTCTTCTCTTTTGGCTGTTCCTGTTCATAGGTTCATAGGTTGGTACTAGGCTATCGGCCCTAGGCCCTATAAAAGCCTAGCCATAACAATTCCCTGGCTATTTCTTCCCACACTATTTACTTCCCTTGACCCCTGTCTAGCAGGGCGACTGACATGATCCCCAGGGTGAATTTCCTTTCTCCCATCCAATCGTCAAGGTTCCTTTTGTAGAGGGCCAAGGAGGCGCTCTGCTTGACAAGTATGGGCAGTCTATTCCAGAGTCTGGGAAGTCTCTGGGTCAGGAACCTATCCCTCCAGCATGTTTTGTTTATTGTTATGACAAGGTTTAGATCCCTGGAGCGTGTAGCTCTGAGGGATTGGGATTTGTTTAAGTGTAGCATGTCCAACAGCTTTGGGTTTGACATGGCCTTGTATGTTAAGCAGAGATTGCCTCTGAGTAGATGATATGCAACAGAGTATAGCTGGAGTTTTTTAAGGGTCACCACAGCGGATCATCTGTTTCCATTTCTTCCTGTTCTCTACATCTTGTCTGTCACACCAACCACCTGTATGTTCTCTCTCACCACATCCATAAACCTAATCTTCAGCCTTCCTCTTTTCCTCTTACCTGGCAGCTCCATCCTTAGCATCCTTTTCCCAATATACCCAGCATCCCTCCTCAGCACATGTCCAAACCAATGCAATCTCACCTCTCTGACTTTGTCTCCAAACCGTCCAACCTGAGCTGACCCTGTAATATACTGATTCCTAATACTGTTCATCCTCATCACACCCAGTGCAAATCTTAACATATTTAACTCTGTCACATCCAGATCTGACTCTTGCCTTTTTGTCAATGCCACCATCTCCAAACCATATAACATAGCTGGTCTCATTACCCTCTTGTAGACCTTCCCTTTCACTCTTACTGGTACTCGTCTGTCACAAATCACTCTTGACACTCTTCTCCACCCATTCCACCCAGCCTGTACCCTCTTCTTCACCTCTCTTTCACACTCACCATTACTCTGAACTGTTGATCCCAAGTGCTTAAACTCATCCACCTTCAGCAACTCTACTCCATGCATCCTCACCATTTCTCTATCCTCCCTCTCATTCACACGCATATATTCTGTCTTAGTCCTGCTGACTTTCATTCCTCTCCTCTCTAGAGCATATCTCAACCTCTCTAAGGTCTCCTCAACCTGATTCCTACTCTCACTACAGATCACAATGTCATCTGCAAACATCATAGTCCATGGAGGCACCTGTCTGATCTCGTCTGTCAACTTGTCCATCTCCACTGCAAATAAGAAAGTGTTCAGAGCTGATTGATGATGCAATCCCACCTCCACCTTAAATTAATCCGTCTCCCACCGCAGACCTCACCACAGTCACACTACCCTCGTACATATCCTGTACCACTCTTACATACTTCTCTGTCACTCCTGATTTCCTCATGCAATACCACAACTCCTCTTTAGGCACCATGTCATATGCTTTCTCTAAGTCCACAAAGACACAATGTAACTCCTTCTGACCTTCTCTATATTTTTCTGTCAACACTCTCAGAGCAAACATCACATCTGTAGTGCTCTTTCCCAGCATGAAACCATACTGGTGATCACTAATCATCACACCTCCATTCTTAACCTAGCTTCCTCTACTCCTTCCCATAACTTCAAGCTGTGACTGATCAGCTTTTTCTCTCTGTAGTTACTACAGCTCTGCACATCACCCTTATTCTTAACGATAGGTATCAAAACATTTTTTCTCTACTCCTCAGGTATCCTCTGATTTTTCCAAGATTTCATTAAATAATCTGGTTAAAAACTCCACTGCCATTTCTCCTAAGCACCTCTATGCTTCCACCGGTATTTCATCTGGGCCAACAGCCTTTCCATTCTTCATTCTCTTCATAGCTATCCTTACTTCCTCCTTGCTAATCTTTTTCACTTCCTGGTTCACTATCCTCACATCATCCAACCTATCGCTCATTCTCTTTATTCATCAGCCCCTCAAAGTACTCTTTCCATCTGCTCAACACACTCTCTTCAATTCTGAGTACATTTCCCTCACTATCTTTTATCACCCTTACCTGCTGCACATCTTTCCCAGCTTGGTCCCTCTCTCTAGCCAAGCTGTACAGGTCCTTTTCTCCCTCCTTAGTGTCCATCCTTTCATACAACTCTCCATACGCCTTATCCTTAGCCTTTGACACCTCTTTCTTTGCCATGTGCATCATCTCCTTATACTCCTGTATACTTTCTTCATCTCTTTGACAATCCTACTTCTTCTTCACCAATCTCTTCCTCTGTATACTCTCCTGTACTTCCTCATTCCACCACCAGGTCATCTTGACCTCCTTCCTCTGTCAAGGTGTCACACCAAGCACCTTTCTAGTTGTCTCCCTTAGCAGCTCTGCTGTAGCAACCCTCCCTCTTCTTAATACACCTATTCACCACAACCATGTCCATCCTTTTCACAAAATCCACTATCATCTGACTTTCTGCATTCCTCTCCTTAACACCATACCTACCCATTACTTCCTCATCCCTTCTGCTCCCTTCACCAACATGCCCATTGAAATCCGCTCCAATCACTAGTCTCTTACCCTAGGGTACACTCACGACCACTTCATCCTACTCACGCCAAAGTGTTTCTTTCTCATCCATCATACACCCAACCTGCAGTGCATATGCATTAACAACATTCATCATTACACCATCAACTTCCAGCTTTATAAACATCACTCTGTCTGACACTCTTTTCACCGCCAAAACACTCTTGGCATACCGTTCCTTCAGGATAACCCCTACCCCATTTCTTCTGCTATCCAAACCATGATAGAACAATTTGAACCCACCTCCTATACACCTGGCCTTACCTCCCTTCCATCTGGTCTCTTGCACGCACAATATATCAGCCTTCCTTCTCTCCATCATATCAGCTAGCTCTCTCCCTATACCAGTCATACTGCCAACATTCAAAGTTCCTACTCTCACTACTACACTCCTAACCTTCCTCCTCTCTTCTTGCCTTCAGGCATGCCTTCCTCCTCTTTTTCTCCTTTGTCCAACAGTAGCCCAATTTCTGCCAGCAACCTGTTGGCTGACAGTACTAGTGGTGGTTTTTGGTAACCCGGGCCTCGACCGATCCGGTATGGAAATCTGTATTGTTTTCCGCAAATGTCATTTGACAGAGGTTTTATACTAGATGCCCTTCTTTATGTAACCCTCCCCATTTATCCAGGCTTGGGACTGGCATGAAGACATGCACTGGCTTGTGCATCCGCAGTGGCTGGGTTAGTCAGAAAGCTCTGCTACATTTGAATATTAGCTGGTTTTGAACAGAAGAACACCAAATAGCACAAAAGGGATATGCAGTATAGCCTTGTTATACGGTACCATTGTAAGGATGTCCATTACAAGTAAGAAAATGGTATTTTTTCTTATGGTACTTTAAGATTTTCTATAACTTTTTCTAGAAATATTAAGATTGATGTTTTTGCTTGATTTTGTTAAGTAACAGTTTAATGGTTCTTTATTAGCACTCTCTACACATAATCAATGAAGAAATAGATGAGAAAGTAAAAAGCACTAAATTTCTGGGGGTGCGCATTGCAGAAGATTTGATGTGGTCAGCCAACACAAATGCCATCAAACTCATTACAACTAAGTGTGCTTCCGGGCATTTTCACAGTTACCTCCTACTGTGCCTCTAGGCATCAGATATTGCTTGTTCACATTTGCATTAATAATTCCAAAACCATGCTACATACCACAATATTTTATCTTGAAGAATACATGATGGCAAATACAATTGGTTGGATATTTGACCTCTGTCAATGAGTATTTGTTAGAATTGCAAGATGATAACTTTATTCTTTAAGTCTCAGGCCACAACCACTGGGAGTTAAAGGTACACACTCAAAAGAATTGTACTAGAAGGAAAGAGTTTTAAGAAGGTGCACCAATGGCTTCACTTCTTGTGAAGGTCGAGGAGAGCAAACTTATCATCAACGGCTCTCACAACCTTTTACAGGGGGACCATCGAAAATATAATGACAAACCGCTTTACAGTATGGTATGGACACTGCTCTGCTTACTGGCACCAGTCCCTCCAGAACGTAATGAAAGCAGCTGAAAGGATTGTCAGAAACTCCCTCCCATTCATACAAGACCTTCACATGTCCAGATGCCTCAGCAAGGCAAGGAAAATAACCAGGGATAGCGCTCATCCTGCTTACAAGCTGTTCTCATATTTAACATCAGGAAGGCACTTTCGATGCATACGCTGCAAAACCATGAGATTCAGAAACAGTTTCTGTCCACTAGCCATCAGGTTACTGAACTCAAGGAACAGTACTCTTTAGACTAGACATTAAGGCAGTAATCCAACAATACTGAAAAGTCATTATAGTGCAATATGTAACACGGTCTTACCCACACGCAGACAGCAAAGTCAGCAGTAATCAAACTGAACTGTCTTACTGTGTAATATAAATGCAGGCCTTAAATCAATTGCTTAAGTGCAAATTTTCCAGTGAAAATAAGCTAATAATCTAGTAATGAGTGATAATCTGTTAAATCAGTGTAATAATGCAAGTATTTATTATTGTTGTGTTTGTCATCTGTGTCTATTGAATTTTGTGTATTATTGTCATGTTAAATCTAGTCTATGTATTGTATGCACTTATGCACTTTGAGTGCTAAGAAATGTAATCTTGGTTGGTTTGCACTTATGTGAATTGAAGTGACAAAAAAGTTTACTTTGCCTTTGAATTAAACATCATTGACTTGATAATAACTGCCCCCCATGTTAAAGGTGACACCTCATACAGAGTAATGTTTACGTAGAATCTCCACATGCTAACCCCAGTGAGTATACATGGATATTCATAATGCTACAATTGTATTTAAGGATTTCTTTTGTTTTTCTTTTTCAACACATTTGTTTAAACACCAGCAAAAAGTATAAATGCAATAACATTTCAATTGCATCAGTAATTAGTGTAACAACACTGAATCCAATCTGCAAGTAACTATTGCAGTTCTTATATTTCATGTAAAACAAACCACTTGTCCTCAGTGGTTACAACTCTCCCATTTCCTATAAGCTGATCCTTCATTACCTAGGCTCAAGGAATACGTCTCTGTAAATCTTTCCATTAGTCCCATTACAGATTCATACATGTTACTCCTTCTTCTGTTTTCATAAATGCAACAAAGAACTTCAACTGCCTGAAAAAAGTCAGTGGAGTTCATTCTAGATCTGCTTACCTCAGAATATATTATGTGTGATGGGTATAAAGATCACCAGTATTTTCCCAGATTAAAAAAAGGATTTTTTTAACTGTTTTACGATGGCCAGTGTATGCCTCTGTTTTGTAATAAACAGGAACTTTTTTTTGTTTTACAGACTGGGCCACCAATATGCCTGTAATTTCAGTCATTGTGTGCATTTCATCTGCATATCTGGAACATGCTCATATCCTTAGTCGGCATTAATAGCAATTGCCATCCACCAACAGTTAAACATTGATATAACTATCTATCTATCTATCTATCTATCTATCTATCTATCTATCTATCTATCTATCTATCTATCTATCCGTCTATCTATCTATCTATCTATCTATCTATCTATCTATCTATCTATGTCTGCCTATCTATCTAATCTAGCTATCTCTGTCTATCTGTCTATCTATCTATCTATCTATCTATCTATCTATCTATCTATCTATCTATCTATCTATCTATTTATCTATCTATTGTTTTTACTGATGATGTCAGGTGTTACACAGTTTTATGTTGCTTATATAGATATCCCAGACTAATTACATCTTATCAATAAGCCTTTCAGTGCTGAAATAATAGCATCACTAAAACAGTCTTTGATTCTATGTGATTACACTAATAAAATGCTTTGGTGTACCTATCTGTCTCTACTGATAAGCTGTGCATCTGCAGATCTGCAGTGGGCATATATCTGCTTACCTTAGGATATACGTATATATTTCATGAGGAAGACATTATGCAATATTAGCAGTCTAAAGAAATGATCGTTTGATATTTATCTGGTGACACTGAGTTTGCTATTGCTTGTCAATAATAAGATTGCCACTACTTAATTATTTCAGCAACCTTATTACCACGTGCACTGTTCTAAATATTCTACTACACTAGGAAAAAAAACACTTGGACAAGTATTCTCCAGGTATTATTCTGTACTAAAGTTGCAGTAAATAAAAGCATGCTGTAATTAATATGAAAAGCAGTATGCAGTCTCTTAAGTGGATTACTGTATTATAGATCTCCAAGTACATTTTTGTGCTTTAACAAAGATTTATATCACTCTTGGTTGCCTAGGCCCTAGAGTGTTGAAGAATAATAGTGAAAGGAAAGCTGTTAAAAAAGAAGCATAACACTATATTATCATAATTAGTGTGAAACTCATTAAGCAACTAAAGACTTTATAAATAAATTGGATATCTGTTTAATTACTCTGGAGTGATTTATACTGTTAATGTAAGAATGAGGTATATTTAATCAAAAAATAAATGATAATCAAAATGTGTTTTTATATTGAATGGAAAGGTGTCATTAAAATGTTATCTTTCCTGTTCCTGTAACTTAAACACACACAGAAACACAGTCTTTGAATTTTTTGTGATTACACTAATAAAAGTCTTTCATCATAAAACTGGTTTATTTCTTAGTTGGCATACACATAAGTAAGTTCATATGTGTGCGCGCGCCCGCGCGCACACACACACACACACACACACACACACACACACACACAAAATCAAGATTTTATAGCAAGTTAACCAGTTCCAAAGTAGAAATCAAAAGCTTTGTTCAAACATTGAATGCTAATGTTACAACAAAAATATTTTGCAATTGATAACTTACTTTCTTATAACATTCTTTTTACAATAAATGCCATACAAATGAACCAGTAAATTGACCATAGAGGGTTTAACCACATTACCATAAATATGTTTTCATGCATGTTTGTGTGTGTGTTTCTGTGCACATGTATGCATATTTCTACATTTCATATTTTTTTCCATTACTGAGCTGTTTTAAAAAAAACACATCAATAAGAAGACAGAATATAGTCTCCATTTAGTAACCTTATGGCCATTTGCAGCTGCTGCATGCAAGAGCAAAAAGGTGTTATTATTTTAGTCTCATACAATAGGTGAAGCTGTTACTTTCAATGTTTGTTTCATTTGTCAACATTTCTTCCTAATTTATGAAAAAAGTGGATACTTTTTTTCTGCCTTCTCAGCAAAAAGGTGAGTAAATGAAAAAATATTTTTAGGGTATAAACTGCCTGTCTGACAGAAATGTGATTAATATGTGACTGACATTAATAGGTGGAATTACAAAAATGTTGGCAACTAGCACAGCTATGCTTTGCAGGAACCATTTGGAATTTGTGCTAATTTTTATGCTGCTGGTGACAGAAGGAGGAGGGAATCATTGATTCCTTACTATCTTTGTTGGCAGTAGGTGTCTGTGTGGGACCTTCTGACTGCTCTGGTTTCTATTTAAGGCATCTATGAGCAAAAAACTACAACAATCCTACAGTCTTGCATCAGCTAGCATGAGACTGCTAATCATCAAAGTGCTCATGGCTTGCTTCTCATCTTATGTGCAGTGTAACTGCTTTGCTTGTGGTGACAGAAGAAGCAAAGGGAGATTGAATCCTAGCTGAGAGAAGCTGTAGTAAGACCTGCACTTGTAGTAGCCAGGTAGTAGCCAATTAAGTGAATTTCCACAAGTCTTCATGCTTCACTAAGTTTATTCTTTCTTTTAAATAAGTATTGATTGATTAGCTACCCTCTAGCCTAAAAAAGATGTATTGCAATGAATATGAACTTCCCACTATCTGCATTGCTGGCTTAGTGGATATTAGCATCTTAAAGAAATTGTAGAAGTCACAGGGAAGCCAACAGACTGTAGCATTCAGTACTTATTCAAAACTTAGCTGAAAAGCATAATACATAGTTAAAAAAGAAGACAAAACAGACCGGTTTCCGCTGTAAAAAGTTACATAGCCTTCATCAGTGCAATAAAAAATGGGACCTTTGTCTCCTTTTAAATGCAACCACTAGGTGAGGCTCTAAGTTAATTAATTAGTCAGCAATCCTAATTAAAGGTACTCATTACATCATGGTGAAAAAAAGGCCCCCCCAACTTAATAATCCATTTCTTTTCCTTACTGTTCAGAATCTGATGCCATCCTGCTTTATTCGACCTGTTACCAATAATTCTGTCTATCACAGTAAAACTAAAAAATGCATTGTTGTGTACCAGAGAGTGCTTATATAAGGCATTGGTAAGTTTCTGATGCCTGATATCACTATAATGTTCAGAAATTTGGAACTTGAGTGGTCGAGACATTTGTCCCACATAAAACGCAGAACAGGTGCAGGTAGCTGGATAAATCACCCAATCCGTCTGGCAATTTGCAAAAAATGAAATATCAAATACCTAACCAGTATTTTTAGTACTACACTGGCTTGTTTTCATAACCTTCCTGCAGTGGGTACAATGACCACAAGGAAAACAACCTGGGAGCTGATCCCTCATAAGAGTAGTTTGGACGGAATCACCCTTACTCCTCCATCCATGTTATAGTGACTCACAAATGATCCCAGATTCCTACCTCTTCTGAAAGAGAAATAACCTCTGTCATCCAAAAATTCATAAAGTTTAGCATCTGTTAGAAGGATGTTCCAGTGTATACAAACACTGTTTAATAAAACATCAGTGTTCCTTCCATAAGTGGTGACCAAATGCATGATACATTCCTTATCCAATGTCTTATCCTTGTATCTCAAAAGGTCCTTCCTGTCATGGGTAGCCACCCAGTTCCTAGACTCATATATATTCCCCATTTTATAGCCCCTATTCCTGAATCTGGTGGTTAAATCCCCCTTATAAACCTCATAGGTAGCATCATTTGAACATATTCACTTCATATGTATGAATTGTGATTTAGGGATTTTTCTACATATATATGGGGGGTGAAAGCAGGAAGCATGAAGAAGGGAGTTGTATTGGGGGTATTTACAGTACACCTTGAATGCCAATATATGGTCACTATTCCTAGTTACTAGGGCATCCAAAAAGGTAATACTGTTAATGTTATAACTGACTGCAAATTGTATACCCCGTTTATTATCATTCAGGTGTCCTACAAACTCCATGAGATATTCAGAATCAGATCTCCATACTGACTGGCAATCACCTAAGTATCTTCTCCAGATGCCAGTCTCATCTAAATATAGATTGTGTGTTGTCATAGATGAGTTGTTCCTCAAGCTGGGCCATAAAAAGATCAGCATATATGGGAGTGAAAGAAGCTCCCATAGCTGTGCCTTGAATTTGCAAAAAACATTTATTCTGATAATAGAATACGTTCTTGGTAAGAATGTGTTCGGCAAGGCAGATTAAGAAGCTGTTAAAGCCAGGTTGGTACAATTCTGACTTGTATAGCCAGTATTCGTATGCTTCCAGGCCTGACCAGTGGGGAATGTTAGTATATAAAGCAGAGACATCTAGGGTACAAAGTAACCACACTGGCTCAAGCTGCATCTCAGAAATTACCTGAAGGAATTCCACAGTATCTTGGATATAAGCCCGGACCCATTTCAATAATGGTTTAAGATATTTTGTGAGAAATTGGGAAAGTAGTTCTGTGATCAAAACCCTACCCGAGACTATGGGTCTACTGGGTGGATTCTGAAGATTCTTATGGATTTTGGAGAGGAAGTAGATGTACTAATTCGAAGGATCCGACAACGTGAGATGATGTAAAGTGGTGTCTGTGATAATTCCCTCATTCTTAGTGGACAGCAAAAACTGATCAATTTATTTTTTGAAACTGAGAGTTGGGTCCAATGTCATGCATGTATAGTAATGACCATCAGTAAGCTGTCTTTCGGCTTCCATATTATATTGGGTCCAATCCTGGACAACTACCGCCCCGCTCTTATCTGCAGGAAGTATAGACACATAGACACGCATATGCTGAGGCACTTCAGTGTAACCTTACTAATCTCCAAAGGCTTCCTAGATGAAGCACACCTAACAAATGTCAACAGTCCCAAATGTACTCTTTCAAAATATCTCCCTTAATAACACAGCTAAAGTAACAACTCAAGAGGATAAATAAACTATACCAAAGTCATATCGCATAGAACGTCTACTTTTAAGCCTATAAGCCAAGCCACCACACAAGTCAGCATTCTGGTCAATGGAGACTCCATTGTGAGAAACACAGATGCCCTTCTCACCTGGTTGAGTAAGGAGAAAGTCTTGGCCAGTTGCATATAAGGGGCCAGGATCCAACAGATTACATGCACACATAGGTCATTTGACTATAAGTACCAGTATGACTCATTCACAGTACAAGTGGATGCAAATAACGTGAGATGTACCTCCTTAAACAATATGAAGAGAGACATGATGGAGTTCTTCAATTATGCATCCCTGGCCTAGCATTGAGCAACATTCTACCTTCTCATAGGATAATGCCGCAATATGAACAGAGGATGACTGATTTTAACAATTTCCTTAATTTCTAGTCCCATTCTTAGGAGGTGCAATAGTTGGCAGCAGAGAAAAAGTTGGTTAACAGAACACTCTGCTTTGCCATGAATGGTCTGCCTTTCTCATCTCTAGGCTTCCGAATATCAGCTAAAGCATTATCCTCCCCATAGTGTTTTTTTTAAGCAATGCCAACTTGATGATCCCACCCCCCATGAAAACTAAGAAGATCTACAGGAGTTACTGCTCAATGCCAGGAGTTTAAACAAGAAACTCCACTCCCTACAAGTTCCAGAATGCTGACATCTACGCAGTCGCCAAAACATGCTTCAAAGCCAAAGAGACCAACCTGGCAGTGCTAGACTATAATGCCTTCACTGCATCTAGACCAGATGCTACACAGGCAGGGTCTAAAGGTAAAGTTGACTTGATTTACATAAAAAAATATATATATATATCTCAGGGATGGTCAAACAAAATGATGCACTTGAGCTTTTCCATGTTCAAATCACCATAGGCAAAATCCGATACCTCTTCCTTACAAGTATATAGTTCCCACAATGACTCAGGAAATCCATAGCACATATTAATGGTCACTGGGAACACTCACCATCTAAGCCTATACTATATTCATGACGACTTTAGTTAGCCCACTGTTAATTGGGAATTGTCTAGGACATCAAATGTTTAGGCTAAGATGACTTTGTAAATACAAGCTCCCTGGAGTAGATTGTCAGTATGCTGACCAGGGGTACAAACATGGTGGATCTGGTCACTAATATGGGAGAGTGCTGAACATGTCCTACTGTAATGTCCTTTCTAGTAAGATCAGACCACAAAAATAGTCTCATATGAAGTAAAGAAAAAATAAACAGGAACCCTAGCTAACACTGGAACATTCAGAAACTACTTTGTGGTTAAGCCCCCGAAACCCTTAGAACATGGCTGCCTATATAGAACTGTTTAGACAAACCTTATACAAGCATATAAGCAGCTGCACTCACCACTAATATCTCAAAGAAACAAGCCACCCTAATGGAATCACAACACCAATAAGCTGTATAACAGAAAGAACAAAATCATGGCAGAAGTTAAGAAGTGCGGCACCCAACAGGATGAAAGTGGTCCCATTAAAATAAACAAACAACTCAGATGACAGAGTTTTCAAAAGCCAAAATTGAGATAACTTTGGCCTCCCAGTCCATGGAAAACCACAATGCATACTTTAGCTGTGCCCATAACCTCAAAGGTAATATACAATTGTTTGCAGAATGCATAGTTAATAGGGCCACCTACACTTTGCCAGAACACATAGCAAAACTATAGGCAGATAAATTTATCTCTAACTTTACCCTTGCCTCCCTTCAGCCTGCCCTCAGGAAATACCTTCAGATATAACTCCCCATCTTTCAGTAAGTAACACGTCCTCGGTGCTCTCTCTAAGGCCATGAGTACTGTATTGATCAGACCAATAGTATCCCAGTTCTCCTCTACATAGCATGAAACACGATTTATCAGACCATCTGGAATCAATGTTTAACCATAGCCTTCAAACAGGCTTCATCCCTCATGAATGGAAAATAGAGGCAGTAATCCCCCTGTACAAAGTTGAGCCATCTAAAGACCCTTGCAACAGAAAACCTTTGAATCTCACTAGTTGTATATGCAAATCCATGGAAACAATCAGCATGAGAATAATCAATAATGATACAGTACACATTCACCCTCAGGACACAACATAGTTTGGTTTTTATCAAGGATAGATCATGCCTACTCAACCCGGTAGGCTTGTTTGTGAAAGTCACCAAAGGAATAGATGAGGGTAAAATGGTTTACATTGCCTGCCTTGACCTGGCCAAGGCATTTGACACAATCCCCTACTCTGGGATTGTTAGCAAACTCAAGAGCTTAGGAATAAACCATTATGTCAATTGGTGGATTCCCAGCTGGCTCACATACAGGACCCAGGAAGTTAGAATTGGGGAGTCCATCTCTGCAAAGAGGATAGTCGGTCTCCAGCACAGTCCTTGAGGGATTGGTCCTTGGACTTCTCATTTTTAGCATCCAATTCTCTGAAGTCAAGGCCTATGGCAAGAGTCTCTAGCTGATAAAATCTATAGATGACTGCAAATTAGAAGCAGTCATGAAATCAGCAATAATGTTTTCCATGTATGGGCAACATAGACAAAAAACTGGTGTAAGAGCCATGGACTAAAACTAATTGCCAAGAAATGCATAATAGAATCCTGCAGAAGTTTATCATCCCTAACAACTACCATATTCAAAAAACACCCTTAAGAGTCGACCCAGTAGTCAGGGACTTGGAGACACACATAGATAGCAATCTAGCCTTTGACCATCACATGTCTACAGTAATAAGGAAATCATTCTATGTTACACAACTTAAAATCAAAGGTATGGTAGCTAGGTTCAAGAAGGTCATTCTTCCACTGTATATGGCACTCATTGACCCTATCATTAAGTACAAATAGGACCTGATGGAGAGACAGGTGTGTATCCCGGAGACTTCTCCTTCTGCAGGACACGTTCTCCGTCCACATGAAGGTGACCCAATTCCAGTTTAACTTGGACAACTGGATTGAAAGCCAGAACCCCGCACAAACAGTTTGACACCTATGTCTCTTGTGGACTTAGGCAGCCCATAAATGGTTCATCTCTCAGGCTCCTGCTCACAAATGTTTCCTCTCCCAACCCCCTAGCCAGACTACTAAGGCTATCAGATCTTTTAGAGATTTGGGATGCATAGCTAGGTTTAAACGTGCTCAGTGGTTGTTAGCCTAGTTGATACCTCTAAACTTATAAACCTATGCACCATCAAAATGAAAACAAGGTGACATTTTATTAAGAAAAGACAGCTGCAGCTCTTGACATGGCTGTCTGCACCTTTGGCGCTCATGTTAGTTTTGTATAATAATTTTAAGACTTCTCCAAATGTACTAAAAATAATTTCATAAGCTACTGCACTCTTTATCTTTTAATCACATAAATCATATTTTAGTCATCACACTTCAGACTGTTGTTCACTAACATCTTACACTTCTGCCTCACATCTACTTTAGCTCTCTAGAGTTCAAAAACTCACAATCTTTTTTCAACAATGACTTATGTCTGCCTTTCATATTTACATAATTCAGAATTAATTGGAATTAGTTGGAATATATCATTGCTGTACCTCCACAAGATGACTCTGCTACTGCTCATCAATTTACACCAAGAAGCCAACTCATCGGGCACAACTAGGTGAATTTAGACTCCCTGAAAATTATTGACTGAAAATCATTGTTAATGCAGTTTCTACAAATGGGCTATCAGAGAGTCATTATCTTTTGAGAGATTTTTACTTTTTCATGATTGCATGACTTAGATCTTGAATATATTTAAGTCCTTGTCTATGGGGAGCTTGCCCATCACATAAGATGTACAGGGGATTGATCCAGAAAAATAGTTATATGTTATTTTTTATGGGATTGATTTGTGGAGCATCTGTGCTCAGCATGCCGGTACCTGTATAATTTTTAACTTAAGTACTTGCTGAGAAAGCCAACAGAGAACACACATTTCTGATTTTTTATGTAGTGGTAAGACTAAAATTGTTATCAGTTTAAATATCAGGCCTCTGATTTTGCATTATGATCATTTATTTTGTACAATTTGATATGATTCTGCCTTCATGTAATAAATTCATTCAATCTGCAGTGGTACTTTAGATTTTTGCAACAGTTGCTGAATGTAAAATATCTCTTTTCAAATGAAAATCTCTTTAGAAGAATTTTCCATTTTGTCACCAGTGAGTATGCAAAGCAGATAGTGTAGTCCCATATCTGAGGCTTGAGTAAACTAACCACCCATGAAAACAGGATTCAGAATTTGTTTTGAAGTTAACTGTAGTGCTGATGAATGTATAATGAAACCACATGACACATTTAAAGACTGGAAGTAGGAGACAGCATGGAAACTCCTGTTCCAGTACTGGCAGGTTTAAATGTGAAACGGTGTTCACTGATAGCAATAAAGAAGGTAGTCTGCATGATGTTAACAAGCTATTTGAAGAAGGAATTAAACAATATCTCACTGAGTATCACAACTAAATACAACACATTATACTTTGTTTTCATGTCATTTGAAGGCTTATAGCTGAAAAATAGGCATAATTACGCATTCATTGCTTAGAGATCTTATCTCACTCAGTTATATTAAAACATATAAATGTATCGCCAATACATGAAGCTATGTTTTAAAACAAGGTTACGTAATATTATCTTTACTGTTAGGAAAACAATAAATATTTTAATTACATTAGGAACTGGAAACACAAGATTGAAATTAATATATATATATATATATATATATATATATATATATATATATATATATTTTTTTTTTTTTTTTTTTTACTTTAGTGGTAATAATGAGGGTATACCTTTCAAAATTAGCAAACTGTTTAATGCACTTTATTCAGCTTTATCTCCAACAGAATTCAGTCCTAACCTGCTCATGCTGATAATTTTTGTTTCAAGCCATACTGACTGAGTAAGCAGAAGCAACATTTCAAAATGGTCAAGCATGGTATTTCATTCCACCCTCCTTATACATTATTACAAAGATGTGGTTGATGGCAGATTCCACTTCACAGCCCCATACAACTATTTTTTATAATGACTTACTTAAAGAAGATTTTGTTGCTTTGCTCTGGAAGAGAGTGAATACAAATTCAGTACACAAGGATGTTCAGCCATCATTGTCTACAAATTGCTCAGACATCTGTATAACCTTCATCACAGAATATAATGCACACAGATGACTTGTTCTTCTTTCTAAAAGACAAATACATGGATATGGAGGTGTCAGGGAGGCATTTATTGTAATTATAAATTCCCTGTGCATTACTTAGACCCCATCAAGACTCTTTTTGTCTCTCATCTCCACTCACATAGGATAATCAGCTAAATTCCAAGTCAGTCAAATTGCACTTCCCTTTCCTGATACTGGAAGTTGATAAGACGTAGAGATGTAACCTAGTAACTGAGATTATCACCCCAAGGGAGGGGATAGTAGATGTTTGTTGGTCTAAATGACCTCCTGGCACATTGTAATGCTTGACTAAATCAAGCCTGCTGTGAATGCAAACTCCCATATGCTCACAATGCCTAACAGGAGGGCATGCACACATTTGTCCAGATTATGCCCCCTTTGATCCTGTGCACAAGATCTTCATATTACCATTCGCTAGATAATTTTTCTGTGATGGGATGTAAACAACACCATTCACTAGAATGGATCATTCAAACTATCATGGTATTTCACATCCTACTCTGATTTCAAGTGCCTGGATTGCTGATAAAACTCAGGTCACATGGGCCACAATCAGGGACAGAAGATATGTGATTCAGAGCTGGCTTACAAATGTGCAAGATTTCTGGCACAGTTACACGCATAGACATAGCCATTGGTGAACAGTCTAATTTGTATATATTGCAGGTATAACATGAATACTTCACACTAGGTATGATTTATATGCAGATAGAAATGGCTGCATAATTAGCTAGTGTGCCTTCTTCCCTTTATTACGTTTTTCTCATTAGAGAGTTTCCCATTCACCCCCCATCCACTATTTTCCCTTCTCCTTAACTACTATAAACAATCTCTCTCTCCCTCTATTTCTACTGCTTCTTTTCACTCCTTCTCCATTTTAATCTGTGCTTGTAGATTTAACCAGGTTTTATTTTTTATTTTGGCTCTCATTTTTTTCATAATTTTACACTACTCAGATACTTTCTAATTGTCTTTCCCTTGTTTCCTTCCCATCCTAATCTAATCTCTCTGTTCTACTCTGTTATAAAGTCTATACTTTGGGTCCCCCCTTCTTTTTGTTTTAAGCCTCTGTCTTTCCTTAGATTTTTGTCCTTCACACTCTAAAGCCTTCTCTTCTCCTTTATTACGTACTTACAGTGGCACTGATTGTCTCTTTTGTTTATGGTCTCCCAAGACTCGGGCCAATACCTTTTCTGTATTCTAACATTTTCTATTGCAAGATCTACCTGTATGAACACTGTGATATTTTCTAACCTCGCTCTGCTTTCCATCATGCTTTGCAGCATTTTACATCTCTCTATTGGCGTTTCGCTACTTCTTTTTAACCCTGCCTCTGTACTATAATCCTATATCCCTCAGGTTCTGGTGGTGTGCAGTTATCTTATAGTTATTTCCTAATGTTGCTTATTAAACCTGCATTTTTATTGTTGTAATCTGCGCACACAATCTGTATCTCAAGGTAACTGTTTTTAGTTTTATCCGTCCTCCTATTAGCATCTTGTGCTCACTTTTTTATTGTTAATTGTTCAGAGTATTTTGTTCATTTTAACCTAATGTAATTAACTTAATTGCTGGATTGCGCTGAGACTGCTTTGCCTCTACTTTTTATTTTCCTAGCCTACCTCACTGTTTGATGCCTACTCCTATGTTTTTACACTCCTCTCTCTCTCCCTGCTGTCTTATCTCTTTTTTCCTCAGGTGTTTCCTTTTGCTCTTTAGTTTGCTCTTTCTTCCACTCTACTGCACCTAATCTTCTTTTCCTGTCTTCGTTACCGTTACATATAGATTGCTTAACTGGTTACCTTATTTTTCAATCTACTGTTACTCTTCCTTTTTTTGTTCCAGGCTGGTACTTGCTGCCTTAACCCACAGTACAGGACATTTTCACCACACAGTGTGAACTGAATCAACACCTCTTCTGCCCAGCCCACCATTGCCTTAAGCAATTTCAATCACACATTGGTGTGTGTTTTCATAGGTTTTTGCCTTTGTACCTGTACATTTTCTCTGTCAATAAACTAGGTGTAAGCACATCACCAAACTTGAACCCCTTAGCTTTTCCTCTACACACCCTCTCTATCATATATTCCTTCTGCTCTCTGGTCTCCTATTAGCTAGTGTACCTTCCTCCCGCTATTCTTTTTTTCTCAGCTTTTCCGTTTTCCATTTTCTTCATCCACTCTCATCCATACTCTATTTTTACACTACTCATCTACTTTCCAATTGTCTATTCCTTGTTACCCCCCCATTCTAATCTAGGCTATCTGTTCTGCTCTATTATGACATCTATACCTTGGCTCTCCCCTACTTCTTTTTATTTTAAAGCCTCTGTCTTTCCTTAGAATTTTGTCCTTTACACTCTAAAGCCTTCTCTTCTCCTTTGTTACATACTAATAGTTGCACTGATTGTCTCTTTTATTTATGGTCTCCCGAGGCTTGGGCCAACCCACACTATTCGGGCTCAATTTTCTCCCCTACCCTACTCCCATTCCCACCCACCCCCACCTATGCTAATCTTATACTCTTTCCTTGTTGACCACACCTCATTTCTCCACCCAACTTCCTCCTTAACCTTCCAATCAATCATCCTTACCACTATACTTTAAACAACAAATCATATAAAAGACCTCTTCATTAGTCATTCAACCTTACCACTCTATTCAATTAATCTTTCTCTCCCCTACCATACCTTACCATGTCTCTGTCTAAACTAAAATTTTCAAATAGCTTCCTACTAATTATTCTTATTACTCCCCCTCTCTATCTTACCTCCATTGCTACCTCTTATCACTGTATCCTCACACAGAGACACCATGCACCTACTATAATCCACTTCCAAACCAATCACTCTGCTACTGACTCCCTCCATATTACCCTTTGAATTTTTTATAATCCTGTTTGCACCCTGACTAAAATCAAGATAAAAAAAAAATGTAAGCTTGTTTCCTGCTATTCCTGTTAAGTGGTATAGACTATTTGTAGGCTTCTGAGCCCCACAAGCGCTTCTGTGTTGGAGGGAAGCCTTCTAGCTTAGTTTTTTTTTTCTTATAAATAGCCAGTTTTCTAGTTTCAGCACTCAAATCTGTTTCTTTGATCTCAGCACTTGTTCAGAAAAAAAAAAATTCATCTGCTTTTACTGTACTTGTGTTTCTAACTACTTTATTTTACTTTTGCATCATCTTAAAAGTACTCAATTGTATTTATTACTGCTTGGTGTAACTCATTCTAAGCCTTTTGGTTTAAACACTTGGGCTTTGGACCAGTTGTTTGCACTGAGAGGGTTTGAGGTCTGCACTGTAATGGCAGAACAGGTAGCTTACATCCTTCTAGGTTGGGAACTGCTGATTGAGGGCTCAGTGTCTGTTATTCTAAAAGTGTATTAATTCTGGTTTAAGCACTTGGGCTTTCAGGCCAGTTATTTTACATTAAGAGGGTTTGTGGTCTGCACTCTTGTGGGAGGAGAGGCTGGACTCTACCCTTCTGAGCTGGGAATTTCTGGTTAAAGGCTTATAGTGCATGCATATCTGAACTGCTTCTTACTGAAGTTGGTGCGCCTTGTTTGCTGTGGCATAGACTGGATTTGGGCCTGCTTGATCTAGCTTTGTTTGTGTAACTTGAGCACTAATCCAGGCATTCTCTAAAGTATTCAATTGTATTTATTACTGCTTGGCAGTAACTTGATTAAAGTGTAGCTATCATTCTAAGTCTTTTGGATTAAGCACTTGGGCTTCAGACCTGTTGTTTTACATTAGGAAGGTTTGTGGCATGCACTGTGGTGGCAGGACAGGTAGCTTTCATCCTTCTAAGTTGGGAACTGCTGATTGAGAGCCCCGTGTCTGTTATTCTTAAAGTGTATTAGTTCTGGTTTAAGCACTTGGGCTTCAGGCCAGTTATTTTACATTAAGAAGGTTCGTGGTCTGCACTCTTGTGGGAGAAGAGGCTGGACTCTGCCCTTCTGAGCTGGGAATTTCTGGTTAAAGGTTTATAGTGCCTGAATATTTGAACTGTATCTTACTGAAATTGGTACACCTTGTTTGCAGTAGCATAGACTAGATCCAGGCCTGCTGAATCTAGCTTTGTTTATATGCTTGTTGTTTGTTTGCTTGTTATTTCCCTGGAACGCTAATTCCACCTAATACGTGGCTTCTCAGCGCTTCTGTGGATCCCTAGTGATATCTGCATTGCTTCCTGTACTTATTTCCTTGTTTCACTTGAAAGAAAGTTACTGTTTGTCGTTTTTGCATTTAAGCTACCTGTAACACATTGCACTTAAGTTACCTGGCACTTGCTCGCTAAATCAATTATATAGGTCAGCACTAAAAATTAAAAGCACTACACCCTCACTCCCCACTGGCCCTTTTTTTCAATTATTAAGGAATTCCCAATATTATTCTAGCATGTCCAAAGGTCAGTTGTCAATCTCCTCTCTGGTCCAGCTGGTGAATCTGCGAATCTTGAGGCAATGTTACAACTGCCTCATGTACACAGACAACCCTCTCCTCCTCCCAACAAATTCCAACACATGTGAGAGATGCAACCATATAGCCAAACTGGAGGCTAAGCTCTCTCAACTCAGTACTGGCATAACCAGTCAGGAGGAGAAGGAAACCACACTCACTACAATTCCAGTCTCACATAGACCTACCACGACAGCAAACCAAACACATAATCACACAAAAACATACTTGGAGGCTCTAAATAAAGATCTGCCTAAGCAGCAGAGACCTCCAAAGCAGACACCCAAGCAACCGCTACCCCAAAACAAAACACGTGCAACACATATCTCACAAAGCCAGTGTGCCGAACAGTCACAGCCCTTAAGACTAAACAACACACCTGATACACTTGTAATAGGTGACTCTATCATCAGGCACACTCACGTCCCGCTCACCAGGCTGAAGAAGGAGAGGGTCACGGTGAGCAGCCTGTCGGGCGCTAGGATCTGCCACATAACACAAGCACTCAAGTCACTCCAAGGCAAGTACAAATATGACTCGGTCATTGTCCATGCTGGTGTGAATGACCTGAGACGTACCTCCCTGGACTACATGAAAAGAGACATAAAGGAGCTCTCTGAGCATGTAGCCCAGGCCGGTATGACCCTGACCTTGAGTAGCATCTTACCCTCACCAAGAATGATGCCACAATATGAAGACAAGATGATCAATTTCAACAATTGGCTTAAGTACTGGTGTCATTCAAAGGGGATCCAATGCCTGTCAGCTTGGGATGATATGCTCGACAAGCCACGATGCTTCACTAGGGACGGCTTGCACCTGTCACCCCTGGGCTTTCGGATATTGGCAAAGGCTCTTGCTACCCCCATAGTGCCTTTTTTAGGCAAGGCTCAAAAGACAAACCCACCTCCATAGGTATCACAAGGGATAAGAAACAAAGAGTAATGCTACTCAACGCCAGAAGTCTAAACCTCAAGATGCATGCACTCAAAACTCTCCTTAGCATGGAGAACATCGATATCTGTGCAGTAACAGAAACCTGGTTCAGGGCTCCCGAGAGCACCCCATCACTACCAGGTTATACCTCATACCATGCTTTTCGGCCCCAAAACTTGGACCGAACCACAAAAGGAGGGGGAGTATCGATATTCATCAAAGATACCCACACCTCCAGGTTGGTGGCAAAGCATGAAGCATCACAGACTATTCATGAGCAAATAACAGTGGGTAAAACTGCCTTCCAGTTTATAGCCTGCTACAGACCACCCTCCCAAACCCAGGAACCCCACTCGGCCTTTCTGAGAACACTGGAAAATATGAAGGTCTCTCCAAACACCATTATATTGGGCGACTTCAACTACCCAAACATAGACTGGGAGCATTACTCTAGCTCCAACACCCTAGCCCAAAGGTTCCTACAATTTATAAACTCAAATGCTATGGAACAACTTGTTACCACTCCCACAAGAGGGGAAAACATACTGGACCTGATCATCACCAACATGGGGACTCTATGCTCCAGACCAGAAGTGTATCCCTCACTGGTAAGATCAGACCATAAACTAATCTCACTGGATATTCACATCCCGACCCCACCCCCTGCCCAGAAAACCACAGTGAAAAACTTCTCTAAAGCAAATTTCACACTCCTCAAAACCGAGGTGGAATCCTTCAAAGCCCCCGGGCCTGTGGAAAATACGGCCCAGACCGCAGAATCCTTTATAAACGCATTCTATGAACACCTTCAGGAATGCATGGATCATGCGATCCCAAATAAAACCAAGACCCAATCCTCCAAAGGCAGACGTCCTGTCTGGTGGACCCCAGCCATAAACAAACTATACAATAGAAGGAGGAAGCTACTAAATGATAGAGCAAAATCCCAAAAAGGGAAGGCATCACTGATCAGTATTAGCAAAAAACTACGGGCACTCATAAAATTGTCAGCTTCGAGAGAAAAATTGCACAGGACACTAAGGATAATCACAAGGCTTTCTTTAGTTATGTTAGGAACCTGGGTGGTAATTCCCAGATATGCTCAGAATTAGTACAAAATGACAAAAAATACACTGAACCCACAGACATTGCCAACATCCTAGCTGACAGGTTCAGCACAAACTTCTCCCCCCCTCCCCACCAAAAGGGCAAATATCTATCCCAGCAGAGTGCTGCCCCCCCTGACATCTCAGATGCTCAGGTAAGAGCCGCCCTCTCCAAAGCAAAAACACAGCATCAATGGGACCAGACAGTGTCCCGGGCTGTGTCCTACATGAACTCCAAGAAGAGCTAAACCCAAACATAAAACTACTGTTCAATCTCAGCCTTACTACAGGATATGTGCCCAAAGAGTGGCATACAGCAACAGTGGTCCCTCTCCATAAAGGTGGTGCCTCAACGGATCCTGGAAACTATCGCCCCATAAGCCTGACTAGCTTGGTCTGCAAAGCTATGGAAAGGATCATCATGGACCTCATAAATAAAGATATTGGGGACCTACAGACACTGGATCCTACCCAGTTCGGCTTTGTTAAGGGCAGATCCTGCCTCTTAAACCTGGTTGATTTCTTTGAAACAGTCACCAAGGCCATTGACGAGGGGAAGGTCGTCCACACAGCCTACCTGGACCTTGCAAAGGTCTTCGATACAATACCCCACTCGGGCATTATAGATAAGCTCACCAGCTTAAATATAAACCCCTATGTCACTAGATGGATTGCAAACTGGCTCAAGGACAGAACCCACATGGTTAGAATTGCTGGAGCAATGTCAGACTCCAAACCAGTTACAAGTGGTGTCCCACAAGGCTCAGTCCTGGGACCTCTCTTGTTCGGTATATATTTCTCGGAGGTACAGGCCAATACGGAAGGACTGTGGCTGACCAAGTTCGCAGATGACTGCAAACTGGGCGCCATAATAGACTCTCAAGCAGACACAAGCATCCTCCAAAAGGGCCTCATAGAAACAGACAACTGGTGCCAGAGCCATGGCCTCAAGCTAAATGCCAAAAAGTGTATAGTCATCCCCTTTGGCAAAAACAAAGTGCCCACAAATTACCACATAGGTGGTAATCCATTAAGTACAGAAGAAGTAATTAGGGACCTGGGGACCCAAGTTGATAGCAATCTCTCATTTGACAACCACGTGGCCAAAGTGGTTAGAAAAACATTTTATATAGCCTACCTAATCATGAAGGGATTCACATCTAGATCAGGGGAGGTCATCGTGCCTCTTTACTCATCCCTCATCAGGCCCATAATTGAGTACAATGCCCCTTTTGGGATGTACCTTACCAGACACCTGCAGCAACTGGAAAGACCCCAAAAGTACCTCACCAAGAGGATCAAAGGGCTCAAACAGATGCCATATGCTGCCCGGTTAAAGAAACTCCAGCTCTACTCAGTGGCATACCGCCTGTTCAGAGGCGATCTGTGCCTGACATATAAAGCCATGTCCAACCCGGAATTAATGGACATGCTGCACCTCAGAAAATCCAAATCCCATCGAGCTACATGCTCAAGAGACTTGAACCTCAGCACGGAAATAAATAGGACATGCTGGAGGGACAGATTCATAACCCAGAGGCTCCCTTCACTCTGGAATAAAATCCCAGTCCAGGTTAGGCAGAGTCCCTCATTGACTCTCTTCAAGAGGAATCTTGATGAGTGGGTGGGAGATTGTAGGATTACCCCGGGTATCACTTCTGTGTCACTGTTAGACAGAGGCGCAGTATACTAACCTCGAAAAAGGGCATAGCAAAGTAAATTTAAAATGGGTGGCGAAAGCCAAACACATTCTGGCTTGGCTTATAAATGCCCTAGGGCAGATAGCCTAGTATGAACCTATGAACCTATGAACCTATAAGATATTCCAACTACCTATACTCCTCCCTAAACCTAAAACTAAAAACTTCCTTCATTATTTTCACCATACTTCTTTCAAATTCCTAATTCTTAACCTAGTACTTTTGGGTAATATACATCCTTACCCTAGACCTGACCTCACCTCTTCTCTGCCTACTCTCCCCTCTCACCCCACTACCTCTAACTCCAGTACAATTTCTCAAACACTCAAATCCATATCCAACAAAAACATATCTATTTTATCTATGAACATTCAAAGCATCATGAATAAAATCTCCCTTTTTTATGCCTGGATCTCCCTACACACCCCAGATATTCTCAGTCTCTCTGAAACCTGGCTTAAACCTCATATATCTGACTCTGAATTTCTTCTCCTAGGCTATAATTGTCTTCCAGCAAGATAGACTAAAGAAAAAGGTGGAAGTGTTGCTATTCTCTATTCTAACCTGCTCTCCCTTCATTCTCTGACAGCACCTCCAAATTTCCACCCTGCTGAAGTTCTCATTGTCAATTGGAAACTGAATAAGCTCAAGAAATTAGCTATTGCTTCCATTTATATCCCACCTGGAAACAACATTCCTATTCTGGAACTCGTTCTCTCATGGGTCTCCCAGACCATCTCATATGAAACTGTAATCCTAGGTGATGTTAACATTGACTGGAATACCATATTGACTGGATTGCCCTTTACACTGACTCCCCAAATAACTCCATTAATATCTATGGCTTCTCCCAGTTAATCTCTACTCCCACTTGTCTAAATAAATGCTCCAATACTAGCACTAGTTTTGAATGAGTCCTCATCTCCAATCCTTACATCTATCATAACCCTTCCACCCTACCTGATACCCTAAGTGGCCATCATCCAACATTCATACTCAGACACTCTTCCCTACTACACAAACTCTAACAATGTAAAGACTGACAAAATCTATCTGATATTAACCCAGATACTTTTGACCACTTGCCCTCCTCAACCGACTGATTCTTCATCCATTACCTCCCCCTAGAAGAAGCCATGTTGACGATTAATAACATGTTTCTTGACACTCTTAACTCCCTGGCCCCCCATCAGAAAGATAAGAATCAAAAGTAATGTTGTTCCCTGGTTAACAAAATCAACTAGAACCCTTATGAACAAGAGAGTTTGTATATGGAAAAGATGGAAACAATTCAAATTTTCCTCATATTTTCAAACCTACAGAGGACTCCATAAAGGTCACCCTTGACACGCAAAACTTTTTTCCAAAAACTTTTAAATAACCCCCACTGCAACCCACAACACTTCTGGCAATCTGTTAATAAACTACTACATCCTGGAAGCCCCTCATCACCTAATTCCTGTCCTAATTGCTCTTCCACTGATACTGCTACCTTTTAAAATTCCTTCTTCATTAACTCCATCTGCAGTCTAATCAAGAATGCCACTATTACCCACCCTACCTCCCCATTATCCACCAATGCAACCTCTTTCTCTTTTAAACCTGTCCCTATTATCTATATCAAATCTCTTCTAAGCAAATGCAAAACATGTTCTCCATCAGATGACAACCTTTCTCCTCAATTCCTAAACATTGCTGCCAATTCTATCACCTAGCCCATCTCCATACTAGTAAATAGATCCATCAAGGAAAATACTTTACCTGACATCTGGAAGAAATTTTATGTCATTCCCTTACATAAAGGTGGTACATCAACTGACGCTTCAAATTTCAGACCATTCACCATTGTATATCCCCTGTCAAAAATACTTGAAAAGTACATTCCCAAACAGCCCCTCAACCACCTTCTGCTAGAAAATCTCTTAACTCATACACAGCACATTTTTGACCAAAGTGTATTACAGCTACTACTCTGACATCCTTCATTTACTATTGTTAGTCTTCTGTTTTTTTTTTCTGGACCTCTCCAAAGTCTTCAACACTGTTTCCTACAAATTACTTCTATCCAAAGTAACTACCTTAAATCACTCCCACTCTGCATTTTCTTGGATGACTAGCTATCTCTCCAATAGATTCCAAGCTGTTAAATGATAATCTAACTTTTTCCCTTCTTACCTGTACAAACAGGGGTACCCCAGGGATCCGTCCTTGGACCATTGTTATTTAACATCTACATCAATGGCCTCCACTCATCTTCTCTGTTTTCTTCAATGATTCAGTATGCTGATGATTTCACTATCATCTCCTGCTCTGTCAATGTCTCCCACCTTCACACCCTCACCCAGCAGTCTCTACACTCTGTTTAAAAATATGCTTTACTTTCAATCAACTGCTACTTAACCCTAAGAAAACCAGACTTTTATTATTTCTCCCTAAATCTCTCCAACATCATAGAGCCACCTTTACTGTCTCCTCAATTAACAACACTGTCATCTCTATTGAACCTCATACAAAACTTCTTGAAGTTATCATCGATAATCAGCTAAGGTTCGAACACCATACTCAGTAGTCCATTAAAAAGACTCATCAAAAGCTTGACTTGTTATACAGTCCTAAGAAATTCCTCACAATTTCTTCGAGAAAATTTCTTGCAAAAGATTTCCTATTTCCCATCCTACTCTATACATCCCCTATTCTTACACACCTCCAATCCAACCTTCTGTCTAAGCTGGAACTCACCTATGATAAAATTGCAAGATTTGCCTCTAACCACTTCTACCACTCCCATCACTGCCTAGCCTTTTCTAACCTGCAGTGGCTGCAATTTCAACATCAAATCCTCCTTACCCAACTACTCATGGCTCATTCTGTACTTTACAAACCCTCCTCCTGCCCTTTTCCCCTCTTCCCTCATCCATCCCTACCCTCCCGACCATGCCCTCCATAGCTCTGAAAACCATCTTCTCCAAGTTTATACCACCGACAAAAATATTGGCAAACTCCTCTACAGCTACTTAGTAGCAAATGCTTAGAATAAATTACCACTTTGTGTTAGATCTATCCCTAACCCTAACTCTTTTAAAAGAGCTCTAAAGGATTGCCTTTGCAAATCATGGACAGGCCCATTCAATAACCCAACTTAGTCCTACCTTCTCCCCCTCCTATAGTCCCCTGAATACTCCCATAGCTACCCTCCCCCATTTCTTCTTCTTTCCTCTTTACTATACATATTGCTAGTTTTTACTCTTAGCCTCCAGCAAAATAGTCCACAATAATGACTGTGCATTGGGATTATTTCCTTTTGTATATAGTGTACATATATATTTTTTCTGTTTCTCTATTTAGGATCCTTATTATCAGTTCATAGTTTTTTTTTACTTTTGTTTTCTACTATGTTGATTAAAACATTGAACATTTCCAGTAGGTTGTCTTTTACTCCAAACTATCTTAGTATAATTTTTACTCTATTTTGTGTTTGGTTATTAACTCGACCACCTGTAATTATCTGCCTTTCTAATATTTTTGTTACTTGTATTGTTTTTTTTTTTTTGGAGCTATTCTGCTTGGGTCTCTGCTGAAAAGGGCTGCTGCCCAATTGGACTAACCCGGTTAACAAATATCAAATAAATAAAATAATTTTTGCGTGTGATAAATTAAGGACATACAGTCCAGAAACAGATGAATTGTTAGTAAGTTCTGAAGAAGGCTCAATAGGAAAGTGTTGCAAAATGAAATTATTTCTTTCCCAGGTAGTGTTCTGCATTTCTTTAAATTTATTTGAAGTGCAGAGATTGATCACTTAAAATTAGATGTAATCAACATTAGCACTCCTGAAAACTATGTCTTATGCTGAAAGTCCTTAATTGATGGATACCTTTCAATATGTTTATCCTGTCTAATTTATTTCACTATTGTTTTGTTGGCTAAGTTAAAACATGAGACAGGGTAAGAGTGTAAAACAGTGCTTTGATTTCCACTTTATTTGTGGGGTAGACTAGGAGATGAAATGTTCAGTTCTTACACAAGTATCATTAGTAGCCTAAATGTTTGTATCCACAGGCACATGCGCACAATACAAGAGAGAGACAGAGAGAGAGAAAGAGAGAGAAAATGACCCATTGATTGCATTGAAGACTTACACCAATGGCTAGTGTTAATAAATATATGCATGCATGATGAAAAAGTGTTGTTTTATGTTATCTTATGTTTCACAATGAAAAAAAAAACACTGGGCAGGATGAATTTGTTTGGTGGTTGTGTGTTTTCATCTTTTTCAAATCTTCAGTAAAGTATTCTGTAGTTGATGTTAAGGAGCTTGTTACATGTACATGAAGAATTGCTTGGGGATTTCTCTGGCAGTTGATGCAGACGATTAAGGCTTTTAGCTGTTGTTCATGTAGTACGAGGTTTGATTCCCTCATTTGCCTTCTGTGTGATCTTAACCAGACATTGTTCCCGGGTCACCTCTGAAAAGGGACAGTGTGTAATGTGGGCCTACCTAGTTAACAAATGGGTATTATTGTGGGGGGATTCTGGTTTTGATTTAAAGAAACTGATAAGCAGGATATTTTTCAAGATCTATGAGCAACATTGTATGAGTAAAATAAAAATAATTTCCTGAAGGAGAGACTTACAAAATTCAAAGGGGAAACATTTGCCTTGTGTACTTATTTGTCTCAGAAGTTCTTATGAAATAGTTTACATCTGAAATGGTGGTAGAATTTCTTCAGTTTTCTATGTATTTCATTAAGGCTGAGGAGATTAAGCTTGTCAAGAAATTATATCATGTGGATCTATAATGACAAAGATTACATTTATATAATGTTAAAACAGCAGTAAAAGTGTTCTATATTTGAATGATGAGCCTTTTTTCTACATAATGGTTATAATTGTATCAAAATGTGAATCAGATGTGGAAGAAAGGGATGGATACTTTTATTTAACTATTTATCTCTGCACCCAACTTAATTAAGCAGACACAACAGATGTCATTAGAAAGTATGGCAATAGAAGAAAATAATGCTATAGGCAGATTGGTCTAATGAAAGGTATATAATGGGCAATATGTGAAAAGGGAATAAAATGTTGAAAGGAAGAAAGATAAAAAGAGTGTTATTGAAGTAATTCAACTAACATATACACATACCATATGTTTAAAATGCACACAAAAGAAAATAACAGACAAGGAATATTTTTTGATAAAGATGCTCATTTAGGTACTGTAGGGTCACAGGAGAGAAAGAGAATTAAAAGATTAAATATATGAGC
Organism: Protopterus annectens; assembly: GCF_019279795.1. Classification (NCBI taxonomy): domain Eukaryota; kingdom Metazoa; phylum Chordata; order Ceratodontiformes; family Protopteridae; genus Protopterus; species Protopterus annectens. Next base: position 1,724,589,825 of record NC_056731.1, on the reverse strand, counting down.
AAATCTGCTAAGGGTTTGAGAGCCTTATCTTTTAATATCACAATGTGGATTCCTACATTATACATGGCATTAAATTTGTTGCTGAAAAAGATAACAGGCATAAATTATATGGGACACAGATTGCTACTGAAAAATGTGGGAGGAAGAATAAATAGAAATAAACATTTTTTATTAATAAGTGTAAACTTATGGTTCAGTAAGGAAATAACATCACATCCTAGAGAGCTTAATTTGCATATATTTCCATGTTTGATAACAGATGGGAGAACATAGCAATAACCCATGGCTGGGTGTAGGTAATGGTTTAGCCATGAGGGTGAAGCCCAAGTGGCCAAACAAAGACAACAGTGGGTAAATCCAGCATTACTCACACCCAGCCATGGGTAATTGATATTATACAGTGACATTATTTAAGAAAAAAGTTACGACTTACTAAAAGTTAGTATTTGGTGAGCTTAGTGCTGACAGTACACTGAGGGGAATTCAGAAGGAAGAGAAATGAAAAAAAAAATGCAATGCAAGAAGTAAAAAGACAAAAGCTCCAATTACAGCAAAAAAGTGAAAATAAATAAAAAAAATGCTATAATCACACCCAAGTATATATTCAAGCAAAATAAACATTTTCTTGACAACAGACTAAAACTTTATCAGAATCTAAGAAAAGTCTGTATGATACGGGTTTAAATAAAATTTAAATGGGTTCCTATTACGTTATCAAAAGATAACATAATCGAACGATCAAAACTTCGAAATGGCAGCATTTCGAAAATCACATTGTGGGATTGCAGTACAGTGAGGATTGGAATATTTGCCCTTTCCTCACTGTAGTGCGATCTTGGAGTTGGAATTTATATTTAGCGGGGTGTGTGGGGTAATACAAGCTTCAAAATGCTGCCATTTCGAAGTTTTGATCGTTCGATTACATTATCTTTTGATAATGTAATATGAACCCATTTAACACAGTTACCTCAATTTTATAGAACCAATCCTCCCTTGTTATAACATGCAATGAATCAATAAAAGTAGTTCCATACCTATGGCACCCTATATAAGAGAAACCATTATCTAAACAATCACAGGGTGAAAGCCATATACAGTATTGACTATTTAACTAATAATAATAAAAATAATAATAATAATAAGTATTATTATTATAATGAAAGAATAGTAAACATAAGAATAGTAAAATAGTAGGTGTGGAATTTATCTAAAACTATAATGTTTAATACTACTTGAAAAAATATTTGTTAAAAGAAGACATAGTAAGACAATATGTCTTCAAAGTGTTTATAAAATATATATATATATATATATATATACAAATATATATATATATATATATATATATATATATATATATATATATATACACACATATATATATATATATATATATATATATATATATATATATATGGGTCTACGTCAGACGACTGAAAAACCAAAAGACTGAATCCAAAAAAATTGAAAACACAAAATACTGAAAAATGGAATTTGCCCCTTCTCTACCGTTGTGCAATATTTGAGTTGGTATATATAACTAGCATGGGATGGGGGCTGCATTAAAAATATTTTCAGCATTTTAAGTTTTCAGTACTTCGGGATTCAGTCTTTTGGTTTGTCAGTTTTCTGGAGTAGACCCATAGATAGATAGATAGATAGATAGATAGATAGATAGACGGATAGATAGATATTGTTTTCAAAATCAGCAACCATATCTTGTTTGCTTTCAATATTAAAATACTCTTTAAAGAAATCTTGTCATTAAGTCTTTATGAGCAGGTGGCATTCAATTAGACTTCCTAGAATAGTCCCATAGACTCTAATATGGCTTCCCACAAGCCACCTTGGACTTATTCCAGAATGAAAAATAGATTCTTTTTAAATTGGGACATAAAACAGAAAGTTTATAAATGGCATTTATTTGATCTTTCTTCCTTATAGCAAGGTTATGTTTATTCTTACCTTCAGGTGTTTCTCTGTTATGCCTATGTAATATGCAGGATATGTAAATTTAGGTAGGTATATGACCCCAAAAGTGTTACTATTAAATTTACCATTATTAGATAACAATTTTGGGTATGAATTAGTCATAACATTGGGCCCATCAAATATAAATCTGCATGCTTCACATTTGGCTATACCATAGGTTTCATTTTGCTTTCTGCACTTTTCTACAATTTCTTAAGTTTTTTACCTCTCTTGTAAACTATAGCTGGAATTCCCCTAATTTGTCTTTCAAACTGAATAACTCCAATACTAGTTTCCAATTTTTATGTCTTTTATTTTATTTGTCTAGTAGCAATTCTAAGAGACAATACCATGGCATTGTGATAATCATCTCTTGGACCATCACTGGAGCATGGAGTTAAGATTCCACCCTCCAAATCAGGTTTATATCTTGTCCATCTAAGGGATTTCACTTTTCAAATTACCCTTCTAATCTTATCTCTGGGGTAACCTCATGGTAAAACATACCACTAGGAATTTATGTTTTGTCATCAAATGTAGCACCATCTGAAATTAATCTTGACAGCCAAACAAATTGCCCTTTAACAAAATTCTTGTTTTGCAAAGAGGGACACCAGCTATTGTAATGTAGAAAACTAATGGAAAAAGTCCCTTTTTTATAAATATAAGTTTCATATGTTGGCAAAAAAAATGGGGCAGAGGAAACCCCCATGGCTACACCTTTGACTGTTTGGAATATTCACCATCAAAGAATTCAAAGTTGTTAGCCAGAAAAATATCCATCATCTCACAAAGCAGATATATTTCATCCTGTCATTTGTTAGTGCCAATGGTCAAGGCTTCTTCAAACCATTCCATCTTGAACTTGTGTGGTTTGACCAAAAACAAATCTTTTACATCTATGGTCACAAAGTAAATATCATTATTGCATTGACTATAACTAATTTGTGCTACACATTGCCAAGAATCTTTTAAAACATGCAATTTGTCATTAAAAAATTCCTTAACTTCATGGTCAACTCTAGCTAAGGGTTCGGTCTTAGAATCCCCTGTTGCTACAATGGAATGTAAAGGGGGATTAAAGATGCCTTTATAGGTTTTCAGAATTCCAAAAGGAATACAGCTAGTTTTATTGGCTCATTGCTTGTTATTTGAACAAAAGGGGATTGGCAATGCAAGCAATGACAAGTCAATTATCATAAATAACTTGAAGCAGGAAGCATTTTAAAGTATTATACAGGTGAACAGATTTTTTTCAAATTATTTTGAAAATGTTGATGCATTGTTAGACAAAAGTATTGTCTGGAAGGAAAAGTACATAGAAGGAACATCCTCCCTAACCTTTAGTAAAAAAGTCAATTATGACTAGTTCAGAGGGTGATGACTACAGGGAGGAAAACATTGTTTGGAGGGTGGCTGAGATTAGCAGGAAAACAATTATCCAGAAAAGACTGAGGCTGGAATATTATTAAAATGAAAAAATGCTTCAGAGTAACAAATGAGCGCAAACAGTTAGTGACATATACAAGTTTGCAAGAAGAGAGGAAAGAGTCACCTTAAAGAAGGTTGTTTTATTAATATGCACTATGGAGAGATAGCATTGGCTATCACATTTACAGGTTTATGGAAAACTACAAATAAGATGTGCTTCCAAATGTATAGAATATGCAGAAATGTGATATATTTTCATTAATTTTTTTTTACACAAAAAGAAGAGAGGAAATTGTTGCCCAGTTGTAGGCCCATTTATTTCTTAAACTCTGATTAAATAGTTTTAGATAAACTGCTACAGTTTAGAAGTAAAAAGTCCAATAGTATAATTAAATGTTCTCACTCCTTTTCATACCAAACCTTCTATTGCTGCTAAACAGGAAAAAAAAGCCTGAAAGCTTAGTTAGACAGCAATATAAAACACACGTTTTGGTTTGATGAGATATTTATTAAAACATTTAATAAGAAGAAAATTGCAAGGTATTGCAAGATTTTTTTTCTAGATGTTGACAAAACGTTTCACTATATTGTGAAATTGTGTTTTGAGTGTTAGGCTTTCATAATTTCGGTGATACCTTTTAATAATGGGTACAAAATGTTTATAGTTTTATCAAAACTGATTTCCATGTTTATTGGGTACTAGAGTGAGTAGTTACATGTGACTGACTGTTAATCATGGAGGAAATTAACATTTGTTTTTATCTAGTTTACATTATTCTAAAAGTTAGACTTTCCCCAAGTTGAATTAGTAGTGCTAGGCAAAAATAAAGAAACAGAGTGCAGCATCTCTGATATTCTATGCAGACTATTGAAGATTTTGCAGTCTGTATTTTAATCTCACACAAAAAGTAGCAGCAGCAACTGATAAAATACACAGCTAAATATATTCCATAATGAGGAAATTAAGCTAGTCAAAGAAGCAATGATCATGACAACAGTAATTAATTCAATCTTATTAAAAGAAAACAGTTGTAATTTCTACACAGTACACATCCAATTAAATATGCAGTTATTTACATTTTTTAATTCAATATATAGATAGATATTTATATATATATATATATATATATATATATATATATATATATATATATATATATATATATATATATACACATATGTACATAGCTAAATACAGATCTTTCTCTCTCTCTCTCTTTACATATATATATATATATATATATATATATATATATATTTATATAAATATACAGTATATACATATATATATATATATATATATATATATATATATATGTATATATATATATATATATATATATATATATATATATATATTTATATGGGTCCCCTTC
>NC_056731.1:1724490047-1724577547 GCF_019279795.1 Protopterus annectens | reverse complement strand
ACAGTGTGTTATCTTTTACCAGCATTCTGCATAAAACTAGCTTAGAATTTTTCCATGCATCTTTTACTTAAACTTCAGGAATTAGATGATAAAGCATCAGGCTTATCATGGAATTGATGTAATGTACCTTGCTGAATAATTTCAACTTTTTTCAAGGAGGAATATTACAGATAATTAAGGGGTATGGTTATGGGTGCAGCTGGTGCCCTGATTTATGCCAACCCTGTTAAGCTGGGAGAAAAAGTACTTTTTTAGCTCCCCTCATGAGTCCTGCTGGAACTTATATTTTTTTTAATCTAGATGGCAATCTAATCATATGGTCTGATTAAAAAACACCAATAGATGATTTTATAAATAATATCAGGAACTCCACTACTTTTCTTAATGATAGAGCGAACTGTTTAGATGTAAGTATTTTCAAGAACACCAACAGTTATGATTCTACTATATAACAAAAAACCTACATTCTCAAACATGTATTTACACTATAAGTGTTGCCACTCCTATGTCTTGAAAAAAATAGTATGTACTTGAGGGTCAATTTGTTAGGTTAGTGAAAATGTGTTCCACTTACAAGTTATTCTCAATGGAGATGGACATATTAATTAAAATGTTTATGGACAGAGGATACCCTTATATGGTAGTCACTAAAATTGCTTTCGAGGACAACATGGAGTGGGGAAACAGATATAAATGTCTTCTGGATGTAGGCATCCAAATGCAGACTTAATCGAACCAGTCTCACCAGGTTCAAATGAATGTAAACAACAGTCCTAACATGAACGTTACTAGAGAATTGATGACAAAATATAACAGAGTCATTCCAATCTTATTAAAGATATTATTAGAAGAAATTGGAATATTTTAGAAGTAATGAACATATTTCCACATACTAGGTGACAAACATAATTTTGTTTATAAAAATGTAAAAATTGAAAGATGTGTTAGAAAATTATGACCATGCACTTATCAGTACTAAGAAGGAAAGGGGCCTATAAATGTGGTGCTTGCTGTCAGTGTAGCTATATTCTTGAGAAAGAATATTTAGATCTTGTCAGCTACTGTTTTGATTGTGTCTGTTTCACTAAAGATAGTTGTTCTGACATGGGTGTTTTGTCTGGCAAGTTGCTCCAGCTGCAGTGCTTTCTATGCAGAAAAAAGAAAAAGACCTATTTGTAAACATATTTATGAACACTATTATGATATTTTTAAAATAAAATACCAGTAATGCCCTATACAATCACTCATTTGTCTGTGCTGACTTCAAAATTTTACTTTGGCATTGTTGAAGCAGTGGCACCCGATGAAAGAGGGGGACACTAGTAGACTCAGACTGAATATAGGGAGTTGATGTGGCAGCTAAAATTGAATGTACTATTCTGTTATTGATGGTTTTTAGTTTTTTGGGGGTGTGGGGGGCAGGAAGTCACATGCTCTGAGTTTTTCAGTTTTAAATTGTAAGGTTTCCAAACATTTAAAAAGGGGTAACTTGACATATACTTAGCCTATGAAAATGCTTAATTCTGCAATTAAAACATTAATCCAGTCTTCTGTTTTTCTTCTATTTGCTCTAAAATCTCTGTGTTTTAAGCATGAGCTTCTAACATTATAACCATACTTTATTATGATGATGTATAATAATTATGAGTTTTTCAGTTTTAAATTGTAAGGTTTCCAAACATTTAAAAAGGGGTAACTTGACATATACTTAGCCTATGAAAATGCTTAATTCTGCAATTAAAACATTAATCCAGTCTTCTGTTTTTCTTCTATTTGCTCTAAAATCTCTGTGTTTTAAGCATGAGCTTCTAACATTATAACCATACTTTATTATGATGATGTATAATAATTAGTATTATATTAATATATATTGAATGTATGCAATTTAGACAGTGTCAGCATTTCAGTGTGTAGCACACTCACCTTTGACACCCAAAGAATGAAAGGTTGTGGGTTCTATTTCCAAATCAAGCACTTTGACTCATTTTACACAGGATAACAGGGGGCTGCTGTACTCCTGATTGTGCTATCCTTTGTGAATTTTTAGATGCAATAACAGTACTTGCAAGCAAAAATCTATCCATAATGCTTCTGTTTCCATAGGTTTACAAAAATAATGCAAGAAACAATATATGCACAATTAATATATATATATATATATATATATATATATATATATATATATATATATATATATATATATATATATATATGTATATATATTCAATTAAGAATCTTCCCAGGGCAACTTCTTTTTCTTCTACCCTCTTCACACTTTAAGGCATAATCAAAACTTTTTTTCTGACATAATACTTGAAACATCCCGTTTTTATTATATAGCAATCCCCCACATCTTACTTTCAACATTAACCATATAAAAGATAAAACTACCTTATATAGTTGCTCTGTTTTTTCTTTAGATACTGACTCATATCCTCATATGTTTTCACATTTAAAGTTATTTACTTTACTTCTTCTCCTCTCAGAATGTTTCTATCTTATCCCAAAATGTTAAGCTATTCAGCACTGAAGAAACAATGCTCCACGATCTTATTTTCCCAACATGTGCCATTTCCTTTGCTGTTGTTGCCAGTACATCATTAACACCTATCTCATTTTACCTTTCCCCTTTCCTTATTCTGCCTATCTCTCCATGTTATATGGAATCTCTCCTTGAATCATCTCCATGAATTTCTGTTACCTTTGCTGCCTTGTCCACTCCTTTGCCATTCTTTCCTTGATGCTATGATACTTCACACTTTGTTACATTTGTTGACTGGGATAGTCCGACTGGATTCATGGCCATTTTCAGCGGAGGCCCGGGGAGAAAAGCTCTAAGATAAGCAGTTAAGATTACAGATACAATATATACAGTGGTTACATACTTAACAAGTTATACAAATTCCAAGGTTAGAGATAATACCGGGTGTAAGTCCAGATTAAGTAACACAACTAAGCTAAATTATAGTTATTAACTCATAATAGAGAAGTAGTCTGGTTTGATACATTGACATAGCCAGTTTAGTGTCAAATATTGTTTGAGTCTTATCTTAAATTGACTCAGGGTGGTAAGTAAAGAAATAGCTGGGAGTGAATTCCAGGATCTACCTGCAGAGTTAGCAAAGAGAGAGTCACCGGCTGAGTTATTAGTTTTGATAGTCTAAACTGGCAGACTGTTAGAAGATTGAAGAGGTCTGGGATTGTTATAGGGGGTAATAATGTTTTTTAGTGCAGGAGTATTGTCTGGATTGTAAAGGATTTTATATGCCATAGTCAGTTGGTTATACTGGATCAAGCTGGGCAGTTTTAGCTACCCAAGCTGGTTTAGATTGATACAGTGGTGTGTCCTATAAGTAAGACCAGTGGCAAATCTGGCAATGTGGTTGTAGCAGATAGAAAGTTTGTTGAGGCCACACCTGTTTAAATTAGAGAGTAAAGGGGATGCGTACAGAAGGGTTGAAAGCAGTTGAGAGCAAGATATGGCAATTCTAGCAGGTGGGGGTTAAGAAGGCTTTTATCCTGCAAAGTGACCTTAGTTTTTTATTAATGGTTTTGATGGTTTGGTTAACATGCAGGTCAAATTTAAGATTATCTGTGATAACACCTAACAGTTTTGTAGAGGTGTCTGGGGAGATTATAGTGCCATTACTGGATTTTATGGTAAAGGTAAATGCAGTAGACCTATGAGTTGGTGAGAAAAGTAACAGTTTTTTTTTTTTTTTAGGGTTTAAGATTAGACGACGACCAGAAAGTCAGTTTTCTATTATGTTGAAGTTGTTCTGAGAACTTCGAGTTTAACATAAATAGTTTAACATAGCGAGACAGCTTTAAAAAAAGCAACGGAGAAAGGAAGATATCCGTTGCTTTTTTTTAAGCTATCTTGCTATGTTAAAGATAACAGCAACGGAGCTCTTCCATTCTCCGTTGCTGTCCAACACACAAAAAAATTACTTATACTAATGGAAAAAGCCCGGGCGACCGGACCTTTTTCCATTAGTATAAGTCTGATTTGCAACGGGCATGCTGACCAATCAGCATGCACATTTTGGAATATTAATGGGGGGGGGGTCGTTGTATAATAACAATGTCATGATGGCATATGGAGCTAAGGGTGACAATTGGAATTACAACAAAAGGGATAATACGTGTGAATGAATTAGCAGTATTAAAAATAATTTCAGTGGTAAAAAAATGCTGCTTTACTTGGTTTACCCTTTAGGTTTATTTGTTTATATAAATCATTGCATTGCTAAAACACATATTCTGTACTTTGGATGAAAAATTAAATCAAGACCCCATCTGCCAAAGTTGATGATGGATTAGGCATATCTACAAGATCCTACATTGACTTGATAATGAATTACACCTAGGCTATACCCTGAAAAGAAGGCACTGGTCTAGTGGAACTAATCTGTTCAAAAAAGGATAAAATAAAAAAATAAAATAAAATAAAATGCTGCTGTTTACTTTTCATACAATGGAAATACAGTCAGAAGTCCTGATTCTATCACTTACAGTAAATGTGACAATGCAGTGCAATGTGCAAAAGGCTCCATCACTGGAATACTTAATGTAAGCGTGATGGCACACACTTGTTGAAGTTTCTACATGGATTCTGTTTTTTAATGTTGTGTAGGTAGCATATATATAAAAGTAGTTGCCAGCTCTTTAAATTATCTGATTTACCTTGGACTTTAAAATACCAACTATAAATCAAAGTAAAACTCTGTTGCTTTTCTTTTTATATCTTGATGTCTTGATATCAGGAACTTGGTTTTCAGTTTAGAGATCCAGTTCCCTGACAGAAGTGATGTGAAATTCTTCATTTTTATATGTATTTTATTTTTTTTTTAATTATTGATTTTTCCCAGTTGCTTCTAAATTTGTATGTAGCATTAACATCATCTGCTGGCAAATTTCAAAATGGCTTTTAAGCAAGATGAAGGTAATTACTGAATTATTTACTTATTTATTTGACCACAACAAATGTTTTACAACATTGGTGGTGCTGCGGTAGCATTGTCGCCTCACAGTAAGACGTTGTCCTGTTCGATTCTCAGCTAAAGCGTCTTCTGTGTGGAGACATGCATGAATGGGCGTACCTTCGTTGAAGGTTGTGCATCAGAGCTGGCAACTTGGTACGTAAAAATCTACTGCCAATCATTAGCGGACCAGAGTTTCGCTGTGGCGACCTCTAACCAGGAAAAGCCGAAAGACACAACAACTTAATTTGTAAGAAGGGCTTCAAGTTTGGGAACTTACCTTAAGCAAGATAAACAACATAGAGTTCTGCCCTTCAAAGGCCATGACCTTCTACAAGAAGCAAATACATCTGACTTGATTTTTCTGTGTGCATTGGGACAGCTTTTTTACCTGTGATTCATGGCAATGGTATTGCCCTTTAAATAGTTTTATTTCTTAACATTCTTTTGCAGTTACATCATTTTGCTGAGTAATTAAACACACCATTATGTCTTTCAGTGTAGTGTCTTCAATATCACTTCATGCAAACATCTGTCTGAACTGGATCTGAAACAGTATGCATTATAAATGAATACATTTTGCTTTACACAGTCTTTAATTAGTAGCATATGTATCTTATTCCAGATGACAACTGTGCAACACTCACTGAGACACTGAATACTTTAACAGACTAAGCATATATTTAATGGCAACTTGGATTTAACAGCCTAATCATAACCTTCTTAACTACTGCTCAGATGTAGCATTTTTTAGTTTATATCACTAAAATCTTGTTACAATGGCAATTAAATTGTTTGACGGGTCAGATTTTAGCCTTTTCAGTAGACATACATAACCTACATGTTTTGTAATAATTTCCTTCCTGCATTCTTTCTCATCCTTCCTTCCTTATCATCTCTCCATTAAATAAATTACATATTGAAAGATAAAGTATTTATTTATTTATTCATTCATTTGTTTATTTCTCATTTTGTTTGTTTGTTTGTTTTTGCTGTATTGATACTCATCTTTTGCTCTGATGCAAGCATTTGGACATTCCTATTCCAAGGAAAAACAATTAGCAGCCATTTTTACACCGTGATCTACAAATAATTCACTGATACAGCCAGACACTTATCCCTTCTCTTTCAATGATTAAAAATGTACTCCTAACATTTATTAATGCACCATTAAAGCACAATTACATGGCTGCCATTCATAAAAACACATGTACTCTAATACTCTTTGTTAGAATTTTCCATGCACAAGAGAAACATCACTCAGAAGTATTCAGATATATTGCTAATTTATTCTGTATAAGATATTTTCCTTGTTGAACTTGAAGTTACATATCTGTTAAGGGGGGGGGGGGGACTGCACAATCTCTATAACTAAAAGCAAGAATACAGTGCTTCTTACTATGTCATAAGCTCAACCTACTTTATGATGAATGTACAGATATTAATACTATAAGACAAATCAAAGATGACAAGTCATGCCAGCCCATAGTAACAATGAAGTGTCAATATTTATTTCCTGTTACCAGGCAAGATGCATTGGTGACTTAGTAGCTTTTTTCAAGAGACATGCAAACTGTATCTTTTAGGGACTGTATTAGTACAGACATTCTGTCTGCTGGTGGTCTGTTTTGTTGACATTTTCATTAAGTATCAAAATTGTTAAAGGATGCCTTAAGTGTACTGTACGATTATTTTATATCATCATATCTTGTAACTGTAGTTAGGAAAAGTATACAAAATTAATTTTCAATAATACAGATGACTATTGCATCTCAATTTAAAATAAATGAGGTTTGGGACAAACTAATTTGTCTGAGACCCTCTTTGGGCATTGTAGGGGGGTGTATATTAAGGAAAGGGGTGGAGGGGGGTTTTTGATTTCGTTAGGTTAGGATACAGGGATTAAGTTTTGGATAATATAGGGTTAAGTAGATTGGGAACTTAGGGGAAGTGATGTAGGTTAGGGAGGGACTTAGGGTAGCTGATATATATATATATATATATATATATATATATATATATATATATATATATAAACAATTAAAACTTTGTAACTAATAAAATTACAAATGGAGAAAAAACACAGCTGAGGCCGAACTGTTGTCTAGCGCTTTCATTCCTTTATTGTTGCTAGGAACTTCATCAGAACTGAAAAAGGTATATAGCCATGCTCTATAAATATGCTGTATACAGGAATACATAATTTGCATATGATGTGGTTAGTGGCCAATGGCCAAATATTTCTTTTCACAATACAAAAGAAGAATTCAAACCAATGATTATGTCCTCATGTTAATTCAAGGGCCAATGAAAATGTTTTCAATTCTTACCAAAAGTCATTGTGATGTGTGTGTTATAACAACTTTTGAAACTAACTAAGAGTGAGTTGAACAAATACTTAATACCATTGGTCTTTTTACAATGTTATTGTGTTTACTTTTAACTGATAGTTATATTTCCAATTAAACTAGAAGCTGGAAAATCATAGGACTGACCCTGTAATAGTAGTGGAACCTTTGCTTATACACATATATATATATATATATATATATATATATATATATATATATATATATATATATATATATATATGGGGGAATGGAGGAAGTGGTCACATTTTGGCTTGAGTTGGTGTTGTTGCAGCTAACCCACATTCAGACAACCTTGTAGGTACTCCAGTGACAGGTAGGCCTTGGATGGTGTGTGCTGGAAGGAGAGATTTTATTAGGAGCAATTTTTTTGTTATCGTTGTTGTTACAGTTTTGTGGGATGTTTGAATGGTAGGTGGTGGGTGATGGTGGGGTAGGGAACAGTGTTTTTAATAGGGGGACAGGGTGGAAGGGACGGGTGTCTTACTGTGAGCAGATGGTTTGTGTATGGTGCATGGCTTACCTGGTGTGGTTGGTTTTGTTTTCTTGGGTTCCCTTGTGGCCTCGTGGTGCTATGGTGGAGCAGGGGATGACTTTATAGTTTCAGACGTTGCCCATTTCGTCGGTGGCTTGAGGTTATGATGGCACATTGCCCTGCCATTCCATGACCATGCGGTAGTTTGTGCCTTGTGCTACTGGCCCAGTCATTTCAATGGTGATAGTGGTTGGCTATCAGGTGTTGGTTCTGGAGGTTTTTTGACGAGTGTTTGTGGCTGTAGTGGTCGGGGCTGCTGGGTTGGAGTACCCTGGTAGGTACGTCTGGCTGTTGCTGTACTTTCCCTAGTTTACAGGCCCAGGGAACATCGTCGCATGGCTGAGGCCTTTGTGCATGCACATTTGAGGGCAGCAGCCATTACTGTGACAGTAAAGAGCTTGTGGTTCCTGGTGAGCTCTTAAGTAGGGGAGAAATGGGGACCGCAGAGCTAGGGTGTGCTGGGGACTTAATGAGTAGAAAAAAAAAATGGCACACTTTAGATAAAAATAAAAAAAAAAAACAGAAACAGGCTCTTTGGCTAGAGTTTGGGATTGGAGGAGTCCACAGCAGGGACAGAGGTGAGTGTTTCAGAGTGGTGATTTTTGTGGAGACAAATGTAATGTTGAAATCCACTGTCTTGTGTGCCCTGATGTGAGCCAGTCTATTACTCCCCTAAAAGACATGTTTTCTTCCTGTAATTCAAATAAAGAAATGAACTGAAAAAATTATTATTTTCACCTTATCCTGTTTTTAATAATATGCTCTGGTCAAGACTTATTGTATGCACACATAAGAAAATCTATGCCCTAATGTGTGTATAATGCCCTAAGTACATACTCTAGGCTATTATACTCAAAGCTATTGTCAGTATTTGTGAGTGTTTCTCTGTATGGGTATGTCTGTGTCTTTGCAGGTGTGTGTGTGTGTGTGTGTGTGTGTGTGTGTGTGTGTGTGTGTGTGTGTGTGTGTGTGTGTGTGTGTGTGTGTGTGTGTGTGTGCAGGTTCTGTGTGTGCACAAGTGTATGTATATGCAGCTAGGTGTTACACCACTGGTATTGAGAAGAGCCAGGGCTATATATATATATATATATATATATATATATATATATATATATATATATATAGATATATATATATATATATATATATAGATATACACTTGGTTGAGGGTTAGATAGTTCACATGGTGTAGTGGCACATTACGCTAACTATGGTGTACAGGACCTTGGGCTTGAGACTGGACAGAGCTGATTGGTTAAAATAAACATGCCCCTGAGGTCACAGTAGAGGCTACTTTATGGAATATTGGTACATTATGCTAACTATGGTATAGGACCCTGGGTTCAGGATTTTGCAGAGTGGACTATTACACTGGGGAGTACATGTGGGGGAGGTGGTTTGCTGATGTTGCTCAAGCCAAGCAGTTTTTTTATTAATGTGTGTGTGTTTTTCTATCTCTTTTTTCTGCAAATGGCTAACTTACCTGGACTGTGGCAGCACTGGCAGGCCATAGTGGCTCAGGCAGAGGAACTCTTCCAAGAGGTATTGACGTCAGAGGTGGTTGTGGACCAGGAGCAGACACCAGGCCAGAAAAAGCGACGTTCTATGTTGAGAGCTACAGCTGGGGGGGGGAAGGCAGCATACAACAAAGTAGATGGTTGCAGTTGGGGCATTGGCTCTTAGTGGGTCTCAAGATGGAGGTTCAGGTAATGTTTTTGCTTCATCAGTTCTGCCAGGTGAGGTGGGCAGTGAGATGTGGGGGTAAGTGAATAAGAAGGGGAACTCAGAGTTGGGAACCCTGGGAGGGAATGGTATGCACTAAGGTGTGAGGAGATGGAGGTTGCAGGGGCATCAGGGTATGGTGGGGGGATGTGAATGGGGGTAATGCAGTGTCAGGGGATAGCTCAGCTTTTGGTTCAGATGTAGGTCCCGAATTTGGTCTTCACCCAGGTGATTGGTTAACCACACAGGCGTTGGGACAGGGACCAGTGGCATACTTTTTGACCCTGCACATTCCATTGTCAGTGAAGGAAAAAAATTTGGAAAGGGGAATATGTCGAGGCATTTGACATAATTGATGCGAATGGGGTCCAGCATTTGGTAGAGGCAGAGTTAGCTAATAGTAAGGATGTGTTGGTAGCTTTGGTGGCTTTGGGTAGGAAAAGGATAAGTATAATTTGACCCAGGATGTGAGATAACTGGGTGGTAGATTTTATTTACTACATAGCGGTGCATCTGGAAAAGGACAGGTCTTTTGCTTTGTCCCTTTTGGGTTATTTTCTTATAATTCAGAAGGAGCAACATTTATGGCCAGGGAATGCATGGTTATGGTATGACGAGAGGTTCCATAAATGGAAGACTGTGGAGCATTCACTACACTGGGAGGTGCATCATCCTGATATATGGTTGGCTACTATGATGAACACTTATGGTGGGTTTAATAGACTAGGAAATAGGGAAGAAGGAGTTGCAGCATGTTGGTCTTTTAATAGTGGCTCTTGTTCGTGGGTAGGGTGCAAATTTTTGCATTCTTGCTCACAGTGTGGAGGAAGTCATTCAGCTGTTCACTGCAGTTGCCATGACCTCACTGATTTGCATTCAAATTTTATGTCCCAGGAGGGTGGTTTTCCTTCTGTTCAAGGGTTTCAAGCTGTGAGGGGTGGAGATAATTTTCATGGATCACAGGGAGCTGGATTCTTTAGGGGGAATAGGGGAAAGGGGCCTTTCCCCATTAAGGTGGAGGTTCTACGTGGCATGCTCCAAGGTTTTCCTGACCTTGCAATTAGAAATGAGATATTACAGGGGTTTCAACGAGGGTTTTCTGTTAAGTCTAGTGTGGTAGGAGATGGTGTGGTTTGCAAGAATTTGTGCTCAGTGCATGGTAAGAAAGATATATTGGAGGGATTGGTGGAAAAGGAGTGTCAGGCTGGCCAGTTATTGGGTCTGTTCGATAGCCCACCTTTTGTTAATTGCAAGGTGTCACCCTTGGGGTTAGTACCAAAGAAACGGGCTGGGGAGTTTAGGTTGATTCATCATTTGTCTTATCTGGTAGGTGATTCTGTTAATGATTTCATTGTGGAGGAGGATGTCAAGATTCGTTATGCATCTTTGGATGATGCCATCAGGGTGATTAAGGATTTTAAGGAGCCATGGTTAGTAAAGGTGGATATTGAGTCTGCTTTTCAGTTGCTGCCAATCAGGCAGGATGATTGGCTATTGCTGGGGATGGTGGTGGGTGACAAATGCTATTTTGACAAAGCCTTGCATATGGGTTGTTCTGTGGCATGTGCAACATTTGAGAAGTTCAGAACGATGCTACAGTGGGTATGGCAGCAGACGGTGGATATGCAGAAGGCAGTTCATTATTTGGATGATTTTTTTGATAGTTGGGGAAGGACGGTTAGGGGCCCAGGAAGGTTTGCAGGAATTTACGAACATGTGTGAAGAACTAGGGGTACCACTGGCCCAACATAAAATGGAAGGTCCTGCTACAGCATTAAAATTTTTGGGATTAATGGTCGATGCTGAATGGGGACTGTTTTGTTTGCCTTTGGATAAGATAGACAGGCTGAAGATGGCGATGAGGTTAGTTCTGGCTAATGATAATGTACGGATTTGGACAGTTATGGAGTTGTTAGGACTTCTGAATTTTGCCTGTCGAGTGGTATACCTGGGGTGTACTTTTTGTAGGTCAGTGGCATTTATACTGAAAGGGGGCAGGAGTAAACACCATTGAGTTAGCGTGACTGAGTTGGTTTAAGAGGATTTGTTGTTGCAGTCCTGTTTTTTGGAGCAATTTAATGGGATTTATTTTTGGCAGACAGACTGGGTGGGGCAGGAGGAACTTCAGTTATTCACAGACGCAGCTGGGGCATTGGCATGTGGGCTTACTTAGGAGGTCAGTGGTTTGCAGCTAAATGGCCTCAATGTTGGAAGGAAGAATGGAAAGTTGATGTGGCGTTTTTAGAGTTGATGTCTATTTGGGCAGCTCAGTAGACTGGAAGGACCATTTACGGGACAAACGAGTAGTTTTCCATTCTGATAACATAATGGTGTTACAGGTTTTACAAAAGAAGATGGGCTAAGTCAGAATTGTTACTGTTGGTCTTACGTAAATTGGTTTTACAGAGTCTGTTATTAAACTTTTCATTTACAGGAGTGCATGTGCCTGGTGTGAGGAATGACATTGAAGATAGTCTGTCCTGATTTAAGTTTTACAGGTTTCAGCTGTTGGCTCCAGGGGTGGAGGAAATGCCGGAACTCCTGCCAGAGGATGTGTGGAACCTTGGGTCAAGGTTGCCAGGAAGTTGGTGCATCATTCTTGGGCTCTCTCTACCAGGAAGGCTTATGGTAGGGCTCTTTGTGTATTTGATCAGTTTGTTCTACAATTTCCAGAAAAGGAAGGGGTGAGGTCAGAGGAATTGTTGTTGCTCTACTTAGCTTGAGCTTGGAGGTTAGGTAAGGCTTTACAGACTGTTAGGGTGGATTTGGCTGCCATTAGCATATTTGACCAGGTATCTGGGTTACAGGATTTTACAAAGTCATGGACAGTAGGATGTATGTTGAAAGGTTGGGGGAAAGTGGATGGGGAACATAGGAATATGAGATGACCACTGACAAGGGCTGTGTTGAAAGTTTTGTTGAAAGGATTAGCATTATTAGAAGGCAGTTCTTTGGATTATGTTATGTGGGTCACGTTGTGTGTATGGTTATAGTTTGGTGCCTTCCGTCTGTCTGAGTTGTTAGGATTGTTATTGTGGAAGGATGTAATGATAGGTGCTGGGGTGGTTATTATCAGGTTGCAAAAGACTAAGACAGATAAATTGGGTAAAGGTTCAGTAGTTGTGCTCCAGGCTGATAAGAATGTTAGCCTTTGTTCAGTAAAGGTGGGCCAAGGAATTCAGACAGATGCAGATGGGGAGTTTGTCTGATTTGCTTTTCTGTTCACTGGATGGAAAGGGTGTGACAAGCAGTAGATTCATACATCTCATTAGGAAAGTTTTTTCATTGTATGGGTTTTACAGTGGATAGGTTTGTAGCTCATTCCTTTCAAATTGATAGGTCTTCAGATTTAGCTAGGGAGGGCAGTTCCACTGAGGTTATTAAAAGGGTGGAGAGATGGTCTTCAAATGCATTTTTATCCTATATTAGATAAAGTTTGGTTTTGCATGGTTATTAATTTTCTTTTCTTCTTTATTAGGAAAGCAGATTGTCATCCTGGGTCACTCATATATCCACTGGGCAGAAAAACGTGCATTGGTTAGGGAGGGTGGTAAAAAATTGGGTTTGTCTCATTTAGGATGGTAAGTGACTTGGCATGGGGTTAGGGGGCTTAGATGGGACAGGTTGATGTATGAGTTTGAGCAGGTAAAATTGAGGGTGAAGTATCCTAGGATATTAGTGATTCATTTGGGAGGCAATGATCTTAGAATTCTTTCTAAGAAGTGTTTGGTAGATTTTATTTTGCAGAATTTGTTGAGGTTACAGATGTTGTACCCGGGTATGTGTATAGTTTGGTCAGAGTTAATTCCCCGTTTGAGATGGAGACATGCTCTTAGACATCAGGCTATTAAGAGGGTTAGGAGGCTTATTAATCAGAGATTGGCTAGGCAATTAAGGGTTTTAGGAATGCATACTATTGAACATAGAGATTTTTCAGATGGTGAAGTTGTTTAGTATCGATCAGATGGGGTGCATTTCAATGATGTTGGTTTGGATTTGTTTAATGTACACTTGAAGTTGTTTTTAGAAGGTATTGTGAAGGATATGGATTAGGAGGGGGAACAGCCTTGGAGCAGGCTGATGGCAGAGAAGAGGGACATGATTGTCCTCTTCTGTTTGTGTTTGAGGGAAGGTGGACATGGACTGAATTGGGGATCAAGTGAGTTGGTGGATGCTACTTGACTAAAAGTGAAATTTATTGGTTAATGGTTGGTTTGAAAAGAGGTGAGCAGGTACACTGCCCATTTAAAGTTTGTAGGGTGAGTAGGTACACTACCCTGGTGGAGGATGTAACAGAGTGAGCAGGTACGGTGCCCTAATGTACAAATTGCCAGGGTGAGTAGGTACACTGCCCTGAGATCACTGAGTTTGGTGAAGTTATTGTTATTTGTTCAGTGTGAATACAGTTTATGTTTATTAATATTATTAATAAAGGTCGTCAAATGGCTTTATGTGTTGTTGTGAGTTATTTAAATGGGGCCGGAACAAATGAGGTTTGGGACAAACCAATTTGTCTGGGACCCTTTTTAGGCAGCGTGGGGGGTATATATTAAGGAAAGGGGTAGAGATTTTCGGTTTCATTAAATTAGGATACAGGGATTAAGTTTTGGATAATAAAGGGTTAAGTAGATTGGGAACTTGGGGGAAGTGATGTAGGTTAGGAAGGGACTTAGGGTAGCTGATATATATGGGCAAATAGAGGAAGTGGTTACATTTTGGTGTGAGTTGGTGTCCCTCCATCCTGAATGATTTTTTGGTTATAGTTTGAGTAGTGTAAGGGCAGAGAAGAGGAACAAGATTGTCTTCTTCTGTTCCTCCTCAAGGGAAGTTGGTTATGGATTGAATTGAGGATCAAATGAGTTGCTGGACCCTACTTGACTAAAAGTGAAATTTATTGGTTAATGGTTGGTTTGAAAAGAGATGAGCAGGTACTCTGCCCATTTAAGGATTGTGGGGTGAGTAGGTTCACTTTCTTGGTGGAGGATGTCATAGGGTGAGTAGGTACCCTGCCCTGATGTATAAATCAGCCAGGGTGAGTAGGTATGCTGCCCTGAGATCACTGAGTTTGGTGAAGTTATTGTTTATTGTTATTTGTTTAGTGTGAATAAAGTTTATGTTTATTAATATTATTAATAAAGGTCGTCAAGTGGCTTTATGTCTTGGTGTGAGTTATTTAAAGGGGGCTGGGATGGTAAGATATTTAATGCCACCTTACACTTCACTTTATTATTACACCTCACTAGTTCCATAAGGTTTAAGCTAATTGAAGAAGCAGCACTTTTGTTTCATCTATACAGTAAATACAGGTGCTTTAGTAGATTGCTTTTGAATCCATAACTAAACCTAGATGAAGTCGTGCACAGTTTTATAGGTTAATATTATGGATTTTAAGACTGTTTTAAAATTAAGAAATTTGAAATAGTTTAAGTTGTAGCAATGTATTTATTCATTTAATGTTGTCTGCACACTATTACATGATGTTATTGTTATGTTTATTCATATCCTACTAAGATGAATGTTGGTTCTGAAGTTTTATTAAGTAAGCAAATAAGGCTAAGATTTCAGCTTTTCCTTTTGGTTATATTCTTCAATGAGTTTCACCATTATTACTTAAAGTTCTGTTATGCCAGCATTTTTATTCTGATGAAGTCTTTGCAATAATGTCAATGAAAACACTCTGGTGTATTGCTTTGTAATTCTGTTTTGTTGATTAAAACAACATTGAATTTCATTTGATATCACCTTTTTTTTCACAGTTCATTTCCTTCTTTGTGGATAACATTTTTAGCATTTATACTTTTCTTAAATTATAAACATTGTGGCTTCTAATTAGTTCTTCTATTTGTTCTGTCACAGCCAACCAATACAAAATATTATAAGCAAATTATTTGCATCCTGTCATGCTGAGTTGTGATTTTTTTTAAACATGTTTATTAATTTTAACATATAATCAGTAAAAAATAATAATTTATACAAGCAGTTAACAGATAAGGAATTTTAACTTTCATAAAACAACTAAAGTATTTACAAAGACATCCACAATTTAATTATATCGTCTAACATAACATACATAAAGGTTCCAAGACTTTTTTTTAACAAACTTTGTAAAGTATCCCACATATTATAGCTGGTTGTTTTCCTGGAAGTTCTTGATTTAATGGTCATTATTTCCATTTGACATACCTCAATCAAAACATTTTTAAACTCAATAAAAGAAGGAGGGGTATCTGAGATCCAATGTCTAATTATAATCTTTCTAGCCACTGCTAGAATTGACCATAATAAGGGAAGTTTAACCTTTTTAACACATTTGGGTATGGGAGTATTAAAGAGGATTAGTGATTTAGATATTGTAAAATTATCTGAAAAACAGCCTGCAGAAAATTGTTAATTGATGTCCAATATTCCTTCAGTTTTATACAATCATGGAACATATGTGCCCAGTTAGCATTTAACTCTGAAGTACACCTCTTACATATGTTATCTTGTTTATTAATTTTGCTCATTATTAGAGGAGTATAGAAGGACCTGTGTAAGAATTTCCAGGTATAAAGTTTCCATTTGATTGAGGAAGTTGTTTTAGATGCTGATTCCAGTATATGACTCGTATCTTGTTGTTTTGGTGGTTCTCTATTAATGGACTTGAAATAATTCCAGTAATTTTCTGGACATTTGAAGGTTTCATCTCTAATAATTTTGTGTATGTGAGAACGTTTGTCTTTATCTGAAACCATCTGTTGTAAGGTTAGTATCATGTAATCTATCAGTATTGGGACAGATTATTTAGTTATTGGTGATTTTAAATCTAGTTTATTAGAGAGATATTGTCTGAAAGCCTGAATCTCCAACCAACAAGTTTCATCCAAATCAAATTCTTGAATTAAAACATCTAGGTTTTTAACTTTATTATCCTGCAGCATCTGATGCCAGTACATTAATTTATTCTGCCTGAATAGTGAAGTTTTATCAGGGCTAGATGATAAGAGTACACCTTGTGCATATGTTATGGGAAATAAAATGAAGATCCATTCCTTTTATTTGGGATGTTTAATTATAAAGTTACAGAAAGTAATAATAATGTTTATAGGATAATTTGATGTGTGTCTCGGTGTTATGGGAACAGTGAAAATTTCTTTGAGTATCCATAATATGCGATTATTTATAATAATATTTTTGTGTGTTAGTGGTATATTGGTTAGTTCCATGCCAATTAATTCCCAATATTTTTTCCATTTTGCAACATATGATTTATCTATTAGTAAAGATATAATTTTGATAATAGAGGAGACAGAGTATAGATCAAAGTCAGGAAAGATTATACCTCCTTGGGACCAATTACTGATGTATATCTTTAATGCCACTCTAGGTCTATGAGGTGTCCAGAAGAATTTCAATATTAGTGAGTTTAATTTTTTAATGATTGTCTTAGTAGGTGGGAGTAATATTGATTGCATAATATATAATATCTTCGGAAATATAATCATGTTTCTAATTAATTGTAAGTCTTTCCTCCATGGAGAAAAGGATATTATTACAAATTTTAAACAGAGTTTGTATGTTTTCAAGACATTTGCTGCAGTTATCTTGAATGATAGATTTAATATATCTTGCTAATATAATTCCTAGATAAATTTTATGTTCTGAATTAGGTATATATTTATGATAAGCTTTTTTTAAGAATATTTTTCCCTAAATGTATTGGTAAGATCTTTGTTTTTTCTTCGTCAGATGTCAGACCTGAGATTTTCTTAAAGTCTGCCATTGTGTTAAATGATGACTGTATAGAAGAGTTGTTTCCTGCTGATGTAATTAGTACATCATCTGCAAAAAGCTGAATTTTTAGATACTGTATTCTCATTTATTGTAAATCCGTCAATACCATTGTTGTTTCTAATTAAATTAGCCCAGGGCTCTATTACTAAGGTAAATAATAAAGGGAAGAGTGGACATCCCTGTTTAGTACCTTTTAATATGGGTATCTTTTGAGAGACAAATGTGCCAATTTTTATGTATGCCAGTGCTCCTTTATATATTTTTTTTTCAATCAGATGTACAAATGTATCAGAGAAGTTTGTACACCTCAGTAAGAAAAACAAGTAGTCCCAGTTTACAAAGTCAAAGGCTGAATTTATATCAAGGCTTATTAGTGTCAGATCCTTCTTATTTTTATTTCTGTAAACAATTAGAGTTAAGGTTCTTCTTATGTTGTCAAAAGTATTCCTATTTATAATAAAGCCTGTTTGATCTATGTCAATAATGTTTGGAAGAATTTTCTTTAATCTGTCAACAAATATGTTCATGAAAATCTTGTTGTCAACATTGAGCAGTGAGATGGGCCTATATGATGAGCATCTTGTTGGGTCTTTATTGGATTTAAGAACTGGTGAGATAAAAGTGTATTTTCAAGATAGGGGGATAGTAGATTCAGTCTGAGCTGCCAGGAAAACATTATGAATTAATGTATGAAATTTTTTAGAGATTATTTTGTAAATCTCGGCTATTATACCGTCATTACCTGGTGCTTTGTTTAGCTTCAGTTTGTTTATTTGAATGGTAATGTCTGTATATGAAATGTGCTTATCCAATGACTCAGCTTGTTGTTTATTAAGCTTTTTTGTCCATGTATGTGGTTATGAAATTCTTTATTTTATCTTTTGGATCCATATTAACTCTATCATGATTAATTTTATGAAAGTAATCTTTAAACTCATCTAGAATTTCTGATAAATTAGAAACATTTTTCCCCTGAGGAAAATATCTCTTTAATATGATTTTTTTAAGTATTTTTGTTTTATTTTTGAGTTGATTTAAATATTTGGGATTTATTGAGTATGATAGGAATTTATATTTCCCTAGGTTTATTTTGATTTTGTGATTTAAAATTTCTTTATATTTCTCATTTAACTTATTTTTTTTTTCTATAACTTTTTTTATTTGTGACATCTTCCTTGTTGTTAAGTTGATCTTTATCCCATGTTTTCCTTTTATTATTGTACCATCTTATACTTTGCCTGTGTAGGTATGATTTCAGAACATCCCATATATATATAATCGAGACATCTGGTATAGTGTTTATTTCTAAAACATTTTGTGTCTCTTTATTTATAAATTCTTTGAAGTCTTTTATTTGAGTTAGGTAGGCTGGAATTCTTCTAATCTGAATATTGTGCATTACATTTACAGTAAGTTCAAAAGTGATAGAATTATGGTCCAGTATTGGGCAAGAAATGACCATAGATTAGATAAATCTTTTACATGTTGGTTAGAGATCACAACTCTATTCGAAAGTAAGACTTATGTCTATTCAAAAAAAAGTATATGGTAGTGACTTAGAATCAGCTTGGTTATTAATGTCATTCAAATGATATAAGTTAATAAAGTCTTTTAGATGTTTTGTGCTAGCTGTAACTTTCCTCTTCCCAATGGTAGTAGTATCATTATTATGTAAAGTACAATTGAAATCACCTCCTAATATGATATCTCCTTTAGAGTGGAGTATTATTTGATTGAAATGATGTTTCACTGTGCTAATACCTATGACTGGTATCCAATATATGTTGATAAATGTAAAAATATTCTTATTAATCTGTACTGTAACAATGCAGAACATTCCCTTGTCATCTTTGTATGCCTTAATAATTTTAGGAATAGGTACAGATTTGTTCCACAGGATAGCTACCCCTCTTTTTTCTGTGTATGTTTCAAGCTGACTAAAGTTATGTACTTGTTGGTTTCTAGTTTATCTGTGTCTTTTTAAGGAGATGAGTTTCTTGAAGAAATATTAGGTTAGATCTTTGCAAGTTAAGATATCTGAATAAACATCTCCTCTTACATGGGTTGTTTAACCCATTAATGTTTAGAGAGATCCCTCTTAAGGTTACCATTTGACATGTATAGTGTAAAGTAAAATATGTTTAGTTTATCATTTTTTATACAGATTAGTAATGTATTCCCTCCTATAGATGTTAAATTAATCAAGGCTTTGACTTGTGAAGTTTCTATGTGGACATGTGTGTCTTTAATTTTTATTGGAAATGAAAACATGATTGTAAGATATGATGTGTATGTCAGAACTGTAATCATACTATGACAATAATCAAATAAAATAGTGTCAGGATTGAACTTCGCACCCAGCCTAAAATTATAAACTCCAAATTCGAGTAGTTACCTCTCGAACTATAACAGCAGAACTCTAGCTACCATCTAATGTCTATAAATACTAAAACGTTCAAAACCTAAGTTAAACTCATCCTTTTTAATATGTGTTATAAAAGAACTTATTCAGTTTATACATTTATTTCTTAATATGTGTCAAGATTTCATTAAGGACTTCTTGATATCATACCTTTAGAACTAGAAAGAATAGTTTAAGCTAACAGCAAGAATGTATAAATCAGAATGATAAATCATTGAAACTTTTCACTGGCTTGTTTGTGTAAACATATATAGGTATTTGAAATAGAAATGTTAACTAATATAGTTTATATAGATCATAAAAATTCAACATAGATATTCCAAATATTGTAAAGGTTATGCATTTATATCTATAAGAACTTGTTAACAATATAAACATTACAAAGCAAATTACATATTTTGAAACATTTTACATGGATTGGGGTATAACAGGAGATCATTTTCTTATGAATATGAATAAATCAAGTCAAGTGTATGAGCATAACCAATTTAACCAACTATTAAACAGAATTAAACATTTTTAACAAGATAAAAGAGCATCTTTATAAATAACTCTTTTATTTAACAACTAGTAATAACTGCAACACAACTAGGAAGGGGAAAAGAAAAAAAAAAAAAGAAAAAAAAATATATAGGTGCTTTGTGTATATGTTAGCTTCCCTGAACTTAGAAATATCTGTTTGCTAATGCTTCTGTGACACACTATATTACTCAGATCAAATTATTCATTACAGTTGAAAAATAATGAACTAACCAAACTAAAATCACATAAACCGGGTGAAAGCAAAATGACTAGCACACCAAAAGGTCCAAAAGTTTTAATGAAGTAAAGCGCTTTGACTTGTTCAAGATTTGGAAAGAGTTGTTGCAAGTATGTACATTGTCTTAATACATATTTAGTCTATACAGTGAATGTATCATGTAAAATACTGGAAAGATGAGTCATTACCTGTAATAAGAACTACTAGGATAGCTGTTAACTGCCTTAGATAAACAGATGATATCACTCTAATGGCTGAAGGTAAGGATCATCTATTGATCCTGTTCGTAAAGGTGAAAGTTGAAAGTTAAAAAAAAAAACTGGTATGAGTGAAAAAAAGATGAAGAAAGAACCCTACAATTATGTAACTTATTCCTATCAGTTCTCTAGAAAAAGGCAAGGAAAAAGCAGAAACAGTGACACATGCTATTTTCCTGGGCTCAAAGACACCAGAAGATTATGACTGCATCTATGAAATTAATGGATGCTTGCCTATAGGAAAGAAAGCTATGGAAAATCTGGACAAGGTTTAAAACAACACATTTATCACATTGTCAACAAAGTTAAGCCATGCACTGTAAAAGCAATCCTTTGAACTGAAGTATTAAAGAAAACCTCTAAAAATTATGTGGACCGCAAGAAGATCAAAACAGTAAATACTCAATGAAATAAACACAGACTATTCACTGGAAAGTCAAATAGTAAAATTAAAAGTCAAATACTTTGGCTGCACAATACAAAGACAGGATACACTAGGGAAGACTCAGATGCCAGGAAAAATAAAAGGTAAAAGAAGGAGGAGGCAGCATTTCCTAAGATGGGGAAACAGCATTATTAAAGTAATGAATATGAATCTGTAAGATCTGTAATATCTTGAAGAAGCATTGTTTGATGGTCTGATGTGCTGACATCCTTAAGGTCCCAAAG
Source organism: Protopterus annectens (assembly GCF_019279795.1). Taxonomy (NCBI): domain Eukaryota; kingdom Metazoa; phylum Chordata; order Ceratodontiformes; family Protopteridae; genus Protopterus; species Protopterus annectens. The sequence continues at coordinate 1,724,556,058 of NC_056731.1, read as the reverse complement.
TGGAGTTGGAAATCACTCGATTGAGCAACAACAGTTTTAATTTTTTTTTTTTTTTTTTTTTTTAATGATAAAGGAAAAACTCATGTTTTTTGAGTGCAGGTAATGCAGAAATCAGACCTTTCAACATGCCAAAGCTGTTTGTTGACTCAAACTATTCCCCTATGTAACCTTCCTTAATGGCACTAACACTTGATAAATTTAGATGAAACTAAGCATTTTAACATGAAACAACATTATTTTAGAAATGTTTTATTGTGCTTTTTTTGCACATTAATGATGCTTTAACTAACAGACTGGTTTTAGCCTTTCTAACGATAAGTAATGATAAACATAGTTATGTGAAGTTATATGGATTTGGCATATGCACATCTAAAGCTTTAAGCTTTTTTTTTTCTTACCCTGTCAAGAAGTTTAATCATACATGGATCTTGTTTCAATTTAGTAGTGCTCCAGTCTCAAACAGTCCACTTAATAACAAAGCCCTTCTATAGACGGCAGGCAGGAACAACTATCTGAAAAATAATGAGAGTTTCTACATGGCAAGTTCAGGCAAGAGTATTCACATAAAGGCACACTGAAAGTACACAGCATAAAGGTGCACTGAAAGTGCACAGCATAAAGGTGCACTGAAAGCACACAGCATAAAGGCGCACTGAAAGTACACAGCATAAAGGCGCGCACTGAAAGTACACAGCATAAAGGCGCACTGAAAGTACACAGCATAAAGGTGCACTGAAAGTACACAGCATAAAGGTGCACTGAAAGTACACGACATTAAACTACTTAGCTTTACTTGCCAAAATCTTTGATTAGCATAACGTTCAGAGAAGTACTTTGCAATGGGCATTGTTGCTATTACCGTTTCTTTTTGACTGAGGTGAAGGGTGTTCAATTCTGATGTAATCTTGAGAATCTGGTACATATCATTAACATGTCTTGTGTAAATAATTTCACCATTCCATTCCACTTATGTTTTCTTTAGTTTCAGTTAACGTGTCTATTGTCTTTTTAAATCTGGCAGACTTGTTTGAGAATGTCACCAAAGCCACGGTCAAAGGTAAGACACACAGCTTATCTTTACTTTACAAAGGCTTTCAACATAATTCCCCACTCTGGCATCATTAAGAAACTCTCCCAGCTAGGGATTAACCCTTACATTACTAGATGGGTAGCCAATTGACTCACCAGCAGAACACACTCTGTCAAAATTGGTGAGTCCACCTCCACTAGTAGACTGTCACCAGTGAAGTACCACAGGGATCTGTCCTAGGCCCCTTACTTTTTGGACTTCTATTACTCAGAAGTCCAGGCCAAAGTACATGGCTTCTGCTCATAAAGTTCACTGATGATTACAAACTAGAAGCAATCATTGAGTCCCCATAAGATGTCAATATATTTCAAGAAAGGCTAACACAAACAAATGATTGATGCCAAAGTCATGGTCTAAAATTAAATGCAAAAAAACAAAAAAAAAAAAACAAGCATTATTATTCCCTTAGGCAAAACAGAAATCCCTACAAATTACAATATTGACAGCACCCCCCTGAGTTCCAACCCAGTGGTGTGAGACTTGAGAACACAGGTTAACAGCAATCTGAACTTCAACCACCAAGCTTCCACAGTGGTAAGAAAAGCCTTCTATGTAGTACACCTCAAAAGCAAGGGCATAGCATCCAGGTCAAGGGATGTTATAACTCCACTGTACTTGACCCTCATTAGACCACTAATAGAGTATAATGCACCCTTTTGTATGTGCCTCACCAGACAACTGCAGCAGCTGGAGAGACCTCAGAAGTTTCTCACTAAGAAAATACAGGGACTCCAAACCATGACCTACATGGACAGGCTGAAAGCCCTGTCACTTTACTCTGTATCTTATAGGCTGCTGAAAGGTGACTTATACCTGGCCTATAGGGCAAACTCTGACCCTGCCCTAATGGAAATGCTGCACATCTCCCAGTCAGATGCCACAAGAGTCACTCACTTTAGGGATCTCAACCTAGCTTGTGACATTAACAGAACATGCTAGAAAGATAGATGCATCTCCCAGAGACTGTCACTTCTCTGGAATAGACTTCTTACTCACGTAAAACAGAACTCCTCACTGACCCTATTCAAATGCAGCCTAGAAAATTGGATGAGAAACTGCAAATTCCCCCATGAGATGGCACCCATGTACCTCATGTTCTGTTCATAAATTTGTTCTATGAATTACCCAAAAAGAACAAATGGGGATACTTGGGATTACCTCCTATGAACCCATGACTACTATAGCTTCCATGCACTTCTGTTTAGTATTTGTCTTGAGTTGAAAAGGAACTTTTCATGCAGCATGACTTAGAGGTATTTTCCCAAGAGAAAACAGACTATTTCTAAGAATTACAGGTATACCATCAGGAAACTCTTAATGTTATCCACATTCCAGACAACTGAGTCCTTAAAAAAAAATCTTCTTCTTCTTCTTCTTCTTTCGGCTTTTCCTGGTTAGGGGTTGCCACAGTGGATCATCTGTCCGCTCATGATTGGAAGTGGAGTTTTACAGTGTCGAGTTGCCAGCCCGGCACCCAACCTTCCACAGAAGACACACACACATGCACACACTCACACCTAGGGCCAATTTAAATTATCCAATCCACCTACTGCTTGTATTTGGGATGTGGGAGGAAACCGGAGCACCCAGAGGAAACCCATGAGACCACAGGGAGGACATGCAGACTCCGCACAGAAGGCACCCCAGCCGAGAATCGAACCGGAGAACCTCTTTTAAATAAAATCAGAATATGTACTTAAAATATCATCAAGTACGTTGTAATGCAAGTGACTATGACAGTAACTGCTTAAATGTATTTTGTGTCTTATGTTTCTATTTTTGCCAAGAAGCCTTTCTTCTCTATAACTGGATAATGATAATTGTCATGGCCTAGGTTTTAGTGTAGCATTAAAGTCTTGCAGCATGGAATCTGGAGAATTAACTGATTACATTTTTATGGCACAAACTTAATTATTATTTGATGACTTTTTCTGGATACTGGGTACTTCTATGAACATTCTGTATAACTATGTGAATATCCAGACTCTGTATCTCCAAACACTAACAGATTCACACCTCTACCTCCATAACTTGTCAGTCTGCTAGTAATATTGCTCCCTTTAACAATATTGCTATTCTACATCTGTAAAGCAGGGCTTATTTGAATCATTTCAAGCCCATCACAAATATCATCTCCAATAATATTAGTCTGCTTTAAATTAAGCTGGAGTGACAAAAAATCATTTGCATTTCTTAGATTTGTTTGCACTGTCTTCCCAAGTTTCACCATTAGGATTTAATTGGTGCACAGAATAAGACAAAAATAAGCATGCAGATGTTAAGAGCTTGCAGTTAACGTACTGAGGTCTGTATGTAGATTCAGAAAGAATATTGCATTCTGCCTCAGTGGCTGACTAAAATCTTACTGGCATGCCTCTAGTGAACAGCATGTTCCCAGCAATTACTTAATGATTAATAGATTGCATTGACATTTTAGTTCTGAAGCAACAGTTAGCACTAGTACTATCAGTGTTTAACTGCATGTCTTGTCAGAATGCCAGCAAACATTTTAGTTTTTGACTGCCCTTTAGTTTCTACAGCACTTTTATCTGACTGCAATGCTTTTTATGCTTCTTATGAGTTTTTGCAAAATGACCACAAATTCCACAAAATCTACAAACTCAGTTACATACTCTGCTATGGGAGGCTCTGCCTCTCTGCACCAACATAGTTCTAACCCTAACCCTAACCCTAATGTTGCCTCTTCTCCCAAGCCTATACCTGCACCTTACCTTAACAGAAACCCTGCTGTAACACTGCCACTACACCAGAGACACACACACACACACACACACACACACACACACACACACACACACACACACACACATGCACACGCACGCACATGCACACACACACACACACACACACACACACACACACACACACACACACAAAGTGCAAACACATTCTAACTACACTACATCTACCCCCTTACCTAACCCTGACCCTATCATGAAAATGAATACACTCACACATAAACATACAGCACCTATCCTTAAACTATCTCCAACCCTAACCCTAACTCACAAACACATGCACAAATAGGGTCTATATTATAACATCGAATTTTATAAAGTTTGAATGTTATAATATTGAACCAGTTTTGTCGAACGCTGAAAACAGTGAAGGTGCAGGACACCGAATTCTTTCCCAGGGAAAGAATTCAGAGGGCCGTTGCTGTGGCTTCGCTGTTTTCAGTGTTCGATATGTTGGAGCATTACGGGTTGGGTTCAGGTAACTGTGTGATTGTGTGTAGGTTAGGGTTAGGGGGTGGGTTAGGTGAGTTAGGTTTAATGAGCGGGTCAGGTAAGTGTGCGGTTGTGTGTAGGTTAGGGTTAGGGGTGGGTTAGGTGAGTTAGGGTTAGGGCACGGGTGAGGTGAGTGTGCGATAGTGACGGACCTTAGGGTTAGGGTCAGGTTAAGGTAAGTGGATAGCTAGTAGTGTATGTAAAGTTTAGTTTAGGTTTAGGTGTAGGATTTTAAGTGTATGTGTGTGGATTGCTGTTTTATGTGTGTGTTTGTGTTGTGTGTATGTTTCTCAGAATAGTGATTTTTTTTCCCTGGGAAAAAAAATCACTATTCTGACTGTTCGATGTTTGCGGATTTCGGTGTTTAGGGTTTGATATTATAACATTTGATCTTTGTAGATTTCTATGTTATAATATAGACCCGCACAAATACTCAACCCCTCTAACTCCACTCACCTATCACAACAAAATGTAACTTCAACATTTGCACTACTTGGCTATCCATACAATCAGAATTAAACAACACCCCTATGTTTGTCAAACAAACAGATGTTCAACAAAATGCAGGGAAACCATAGACAGAGGGACAGATAAACCTATATAATGTCTGTAGCATGACTTAAAACTGTAGCATTCATTGATCATATTTTTCACAGCAGTGATGTCAAACAGACACATCATCTCCATGTATGTCCCTCATGTCATTTTGAATGAAGGATGGAAGTCATCATACAGTTCCATGTACTCATGTAAAGAAACTGTGAAATGTGTACTTGTTTGTGAAGTAATCCTTACTGGAAGGGTGACCAGGATAAATGTGTTGGTCTGGTTTAGGAGACAGATAACTGCTGACTCTTGTGGCTTCAGCTTCAGACATTATTTCAGCTAAAAATGGGGTGACCTTTAGCAAAGGGATCAAAAATATCACAAATATGCCTGACACTTATCACTATGAATAGTTATGTATGTCTATGGGTCTACTTCACATCACCTAAAACTCATTTGACTGACATTCATTTTGGAGACCAAATCACCTAAAGTTCACTTCAACTAAAACTCATTTCACCGACACTCATTTCACCAACAACTGATAATGCTGAATTTCAAACTACCACACTTTAAACCACAGACATGCACACTTACAACACCTATGACTAACTCTTTCCAATACTTAAACACTACTTACGTACCCTCTTAACAGAAAACTGACAATATAAAACCAAACCAAACAATATAAAACCAAACTAGGTGGGGGACTATATACCTCACACCCCCCCAGTGTGGGGGACTGTGCCCCACACACCTCCACTAACTATATAAACTAACTCTAGGATTGCACTACAGTGGAGAAAAGGACATTTACCTTTTACTTGCCTTACAGTACTCTACACACTGCCACAACTAAATGTCGGTGAAATGAGTGCCGGTGAAATGGGTTTTAGGTGAAGTGAAGTGAACTTTAGGTGATTTTGGTCTCTCTCAAATGAATGTCGGTCAAATGAGTTTTAGGTGAAGGGAAGTATATATATATATATATATATATATATATATATATATATATATATATATATGACAGCTTGGTGAGTATACTTTCAAAACAGTGTCACGTACTGATGTAAATGGAGGTTTATACCAGCTTACAAAGTTGTGTGTGCATGATATTAGATGCATATCTATATCAAGGAGGTAGCTTATGCAAAACATTGACATTGATGTTCAACTGTACATGGTAGTACATCCTCTCACACTATCTATATATGCTGGATATCGGTTGCCATATGTTTCTTGATGGTACCATAGTGGCTAACACACTGTGCAGCTCACATGTATTATGCATTGGGCAGCAGAGATGCTTAAATAATGCAATATCATGTGACACGTTAGCACAAACATGTATAATATCCACTAGTACTAAACATCTCCAGCAAGGGATGAAATATATGCAAACCTGCTCTAGTGAACCTGATGTGCTAAAACAGTTTCAGTTTAAATGCAAAAAAGTACAGCATAGTATGTTTGGTAAAAAGAGCTGTTCACACCTCATGAGTTGTAAATGGCTTACTTCTTCAGATATATGTTATATATATGTATGTGTGTGTGTATATATATATATATATATATATGTATGTATATATATATATATATATATATATATATATATATATATATATATATGTATTCATAAAAGACCAAGGTACTTAATGTGGAAAATTCTCTCATGTATGATTATCATGTTTCTAACATAATCAGGAAATCTTTCTATCTGGCCCAGTTACTGTCCAAGGGCATGCCTTCAAGATCCAGAGAAGTTATCCTGACACTGTACTCTTCTCTTATCAAACCCATCAATGAATGCAATGCCCACTTTATTATGTGTATAATGAAGCATATTGATTGACTAGAAAGTCCCCAAAGGTACCTTTCCAGTAAATTCAAAGGCCTTGAATATTACAGGTGATAGATTTTTTACTCCATGTACTTCCGGTCTATGGAATGCATTGTGAGAGGTTAAACAACATACTACTTTGACTACCTTTAAGGTTAGTCTTGATGAGTGGGTGAGTGGGTAGACACAAATTTACTCCAGAATTGTTGTGTACAGCCCTGTTCATTTTGGGAGTTAAGCTCTACTAAGTGCTTGAAAAGGGGAATGCATGAACTTTTAAGTGTGTCTACTTAAAGGTGTATATGGCTACATCTCTCATGGTCTTCATGTTTGCTTGCCAAATATTGTTCCTGGGTTTATAGCCACTGTTATTTTACCACTGCATTATATATAGTGCCATAAATGTTTGTGTCAAACTATTGTTTTTAAGTATGCATGCACTAGCTCAAGCTAAATGCTAAAAATTGCATAATCATCCCCCTTGGCAAAGGAGATGTCCCTGCAAAGTACCATGTTAACAAATCTTAAGTACCCAATCCATGGTAAGATATTTGGGCATGCAGATTGACAGCAACCTCTCATTCGACAATAAAGTTTCCACAGTGGTGAGGAAGACTTTTTGCATTGCCCATCTCATCAATTAGGACATTGCCTCCAAAGAAAAAGAGGTTATAGCCCCCCTGTACTCCTCACTTATTAGACCAATTATAGAATACAATATTCCCTTTGGTATGCACCTCACCAGGCACCTCCAACAATTGGAGAGACCTCAGAGGTACCTTACAAAGAAAATTGAAGGTGTCCAACAGCTGTCCTATGCCAGTAGACTAAAATCCCTGTCGCTATACTCTGTCCTACAGACTACTCAGGGGTGACCTCTGCTTAGCCTATAAGACAACTGCAGACTCTGGCCAGATGGAAATGCTACACATTAGCAAGATGAATGGTACTCGTTGCACCTGCTCTAGTGAACTAAACTTGAGAAGTAGTATTAAAAGGAGCTGCTAGAGAGACAGGTTCATCTCCCAAAGGCTCCCCCTACTCTGGCATAAGCTTCCAATCCTAGTAAAACAGAGCTCTTCACTGACGCTCTTCAAGTGTAATCTGGGTTATCGAATGGAGAATCACAAATTTACCACTGGGGTTTTACCTTCATCCCTTCTGGACAGGGCCAGCAGGTATTGAGTCAGGTTTACTAATAGCACCATTAAAACAGGGAAAAAAACTTGACCAGGCTTGTAAGGATCTCAGGGCCATTAGCCTAGTAACCTCCTATGATCCTAAGAATTCAACTTACAGTGCCAAAGGAATACCTATTACTTTTGTAAATTTTACATATAAAATATAGACTAAATCTATATAGCTAGACAAGTGATACGTTTAAATTTATTGTGTAAATAATATATTGGCAGTGTCACAATGTCAATATTTATGTGCTTAGTATATGATAAATAGCATATATACACCTACAATTTTGCATTCATATGATTTCCAGACTAGCCTATAACACAAATGATCCAGACGTCTCATTCTACAAACAGTTAAGTAAACTAGTAAAGAGATCAGGGGAACCAATAGTAAGCTAAAAGCTGAGACTGTAGTTAAAATAGCCAATACTATGAAAAAAACAGCTAAAAAATCTATCTTTCACTGTGTCAGGAAATTAAGACCTAAAACACAAGAATGTTTAAAGCTAATCATTAATAGTACTGCCTGCTCTGATGGAAATGCAGTAGCTAGTGTCTTGGCTGACAATGCTAGTGCACATTTTACTCACCTTACAATTATAGCTATTGCACAGATTCCACAGTCTCAACCATCCCATTAGGTATTTTAGAACAAGTCTTTTCAGCCCTCTCAAAAGCTAAGAGCATCGCTTCCATAGGCCCTGATAACATAACAGGTTGTCTTATCAGTGCCAAACATCATCTATTTGATCCTGTACTTAAATTCTTTTATCTATGTCTGTGAACTGGTTACATTTCTGAAGACAGGAAAACAGACATTGCAATGGCATTATTCAAGGGTGTCCCAACTGTGGAACCTGGTAACTACAAATCCATTCATTTCACTACCCTCATATGCAAAGTTACGAAATATATTAGCTCAGACCTCGTTAATCTGGATATTGAAAATGACTTAACCATGGACCTCATCAACTTGGCTTTGTCAAAGGAATGTCCTGCCTCATTAACCTCAAATTTGGTATTATTATTCCATCTTGCCCGATTCACAATTGCTCCAACATGGGATAGACTATGTTAGCAATTTGTGGAAGGGCAATAATCTCACATTAATTGTGAAAAAAAAGACTATAGTTTATTTTGGTATCCAAAATCTTTTCACATACATTGCAGATCACACACCACTCTAATGAGAAAGCATTGTAAGGGATCTAGTAACATATTTTGTTAGTTTGTTCACTTTTTTTTTTTAAAGTAGTAAACAAATACATTAAAAGTTATTTTTTTTCCAGCAGCTTTCATAGCAATATTTGCAGATGAAATGGTGTTTACAAAAGAAAAATACATTAATATATTTCTTCTGAAAAAGCCAAAATTTTAGACTTTTGTAACATTCAGAGAAAATATATGATATAATTTAATGCACAGATAATATAAATAGTTGATAAATTAACACAAAACACAAAAGAGAACTAGAAGGAACAATTATTCTAAAGAAATTTTCTAGTCACTAAAAGAGAATTAATTAATGTAAATACACATATAGCATGCAAGATTTCATAATAACAACAGCAGTGCTTAAATATAACCAAATAACATTGAAAATATCTTTCAAGAGGTAATCCATTTTTTCAGTTGTTGAGCATTTTCACATATGGTTATGGTCTGGGCACTGTAAGAGACAGTCCACAAACAGCTGATTTCTATTTTTCACTAGTTTGATAAAAGAAGGGGCACCCAAGCCTTGAAGTTTTAGCAATGGGGACCAAGTATGGAGGAGCTTTGGCTCTCCCCCTCACCGCCAGGTTATATGCAGTTCTGCCCAATAGCTATCTTTGAGTATCTGCCAACACTCTTCATTAGCTGGAGGTACTTGACAGGTTATAGCCTTTATGGCTGCAAGAGCTAATAGGAAGACCCAGTTTGAAAGGGGGGTGGGGGTGTGCCTGAGGTAAAACTATAGGCTACTAAGGATTGAACATATTTTGTACTCAACTGCCATATAGCTTTCACCTGTGTCCCTAAATCCAGCCAAAACTGAGCAAGCTCCAGACAACTCCATATCATATGCGCTGCATACACTGATGGATTATGAAACACACAACTCCAAAAAGGAACATCCTGACTATCATCCCAGGGCAAAAAACATGGACTAGAGTTACAAACAGTTGATGAAGGCATTTCCAAGCGTACATGTGCCATCTCAAGGATGCCACTATCTTAGAAGGTGTTTGGAGTATGTGTGAACATCTGCATCTGAAAGCATCCCACCTTTTTCTGGGAAAAATATCACTGAAAATCTTTTAATTATTGTTAATTACTCTTTATCTTTAGAGCATCGTGTCTCTGCAGAAATTCCGGAAGCTTTGTCTGTGGCTTAACTAATTTCCAAAGGCATCTCTCTAGATCCAAACAAGTCTTAATTCCCCTTTTCTTATATCTCATCAGACCAGTTATTGAATATTATGTCACTTTTGGCATACATTTACCTAAACATATCACTCAGCTTGAGAGACTTCAGTGATTCTTAACTAAAAAGATCAGTGGCTTCAAAATCTTAGTTATCATGGCACACTGGCATAATTATCTCTGTTCTCAATCCATGGAAACATCTGTCTAGCCTTTCAAGCCATGAAAGGTCCAACCATCTTTGATGTACTATTTCATCACACAATAGTTTTTTTTTTAAATATACAAAGGAACTAAGCCTTCATCAACAAAAGACACATGTATAATAGATTCATATCCTAGTGTATCCTCCACCTCTGAAACGAACTCCCACTACATGTAAAGCAAAGTGAACCTAAATAACTGGGTGGAAAGCCTCAAATTATTCCACAGTACATCATGCCTTGTCTTCCTTCAGCCTGGAGGGAACATTTGAATATGATAAATTGGTGAGGCTTGTAATGGTCTGCAGACTGATTGCTTACTACTTAGCAGGGAGTAGAGGCCTAAAAAGAGATGACATAATTTAAGCTGTAAAAGTGGATGTTGAGACAGTTGTATGCCCTTATATTAGGAACAAATAAGTTTGTACAGGATTTTAGCAGACATTGGCACAGACATGAGGTGATGATGTGGCATGACTAGAACCTGACAGATGACTTTGTGGCTGAAAAGGTCCCAACACCAGCCCAACTAATTGGTTAACAAAGTCATAAGTAAATAAAAATAAATAAGAATAGGTGTCAGGAGGCAGTAAGTCTGCAAGAGCTAAGGCAGGATCACGATATCTTGGCTAAAACAATAGTGTACTATACTGCAACCATAGCTCAACATCAAAATACCTTGGGGACTGGTGCTGTAGAGGGTCCCACAACATATTACATGTCTCCACACATAGGTTTCATTATCAGACATGTGACTTAATGTCAGGCACCCCTGCAATAATCAGTAACAATTTGTGTATTTGTATTAGAGTACACAATTTCAAAATACTACTTTATTTTAACTATCATCTTCTGCCCAATTCTATTCATGGATGCTGGTTGTTTATTATTTATTTTTTTATTTTATATAAGAACTTGTTATAATGATTTTTGCTGGGATTTGTATCATGTTTCTATTCTTATTTGAGACTGTTTTAAAAATGCACGCTTTTCCTGTCAGTGGATAATTTTGCTCATTTTGGTTTTCTGTATTGCTGATTGAATATATCTGCCTGTATATATATATATATATATATATATATATATATATATATATATATATATACATATATATATATATTTTTTTTAATTTTTGTTTTGCTCATTTTCCCGTCATGACCAGCAAGTACCCCTCATGACCATCCAGTTAACCCATTTTTATCTTCTTGTGGAGAGACTGTACTAGCCCATTTGTTTCCCTCATAGTGTGAGAGACTATTAACCGTCCATCACCTTCACAGATGACTGGTATTTACCAATAGTAGTGCTATACTCTTTAGCAGTTTGTGCACGGTTACTATCCACAGAAACATCTTACTAGCAATATCAGGTATGCCCTGCAACCACGGATAATGGTATTAAAAAAAGACCATGGAATAGACAGGATACAATCCACCCTTTTCTGAAATCCAAATTGTTGTTGAACATGTGTTCAGGAGGCTTAAGGCTAGCTTCTACAGTCTAGATGTTTCTGATGGTGCTCTGTATTATGACCCTTAAAATTGGACAAAAATATTTCCAGTATGTGCACTATTACACAACATTTCCATATAAACAGATATGGCAAATGAAAAATATTTAGGAGGAGGAAGTCCCTGTGGCCTGATGAGAAGTCTTTGAAAGAGTTGGCTCTATGAGATAACCATGAAAGACAGAGGCAGTTGCATATGATTAGCACCAGACTCATAATTATGGGCTAGATAAAAACAGCATGCAGCAGTGCAATGATTCATGCAGTAATGCAACCAAGCTAGGCTATGCCATACATTGATTGGCTACACTGTGCATCAGACACAGGCTGCTCATACAATACAGTGCTGAAGGTGGGACACATCTACCATCATATGCAAAGGTGGGAAGGGCCACAGAAATAGGTTTTAACAATGGCAGAGTGCGAGTGTGTGTGTGTGTGTGTGTGTGTGTGTGTGTGTGTGTGTGTGTGTGTGTGTGTGTGTGTGTGTGTTTGTCTGTGTGTGTGTGTGTGTGTGTGTGTGTGTGTGTGTGTGTGTGTGTGTGTGTGTGTGTGTGTGTGTGTGTGTGTGTGTGTGTGTGTGTGTCTGTGTGTGTCTGTGCCTTTGTCTGTGAGCGCATGCACCATGAACACATGTGTTTGCTGGTGGTGGTGGGCTTGGAGCAAGCTAATTCTGTATGTGAGTGGATTGTGTATCTTCTGGATCAACATTGTGGTGATCATGGAAGACAGGTCAGGGAAGAGGTGGTGTCTCCATTGTGGAATAACTGGACAGAGGTTAATGTCTCTGATGAAGAAGTGCAGGTGAGCAGTGAGCATGGACACAGGTCCAGTAGAAGAGAGACAGGTCTAGGGCAACCTCCTGATGTAGGTGCTCCAACCATGTCTGCATCCACAGGGGAACCTTCTCCATTGAAAGCTACAGGCATGACTTGGCATGGCTTGTCCCATCCATGTCTGTGGCAATTGTATTCTGTTGCTTTGTCAACACAGGATGGAGATATGGTTGTGGTGCAATATGGGACAAAGACCACAGCCTTACTATCTCATGGTGGTCTAGCCACAAGTAGGATGGTGGATGTGAGGGGTATTTGTGCACTCTGCAAGTTATGTGGCAGAGAGGAGACTTTGATGTATCCTTGGTGGAATCTGGAGGTCAATCACTAGAACGGGGTGTTGTTTCCTCTGGAGACACTGCTGATAGCTCACATTTTGTTACCTGGCAGAAGTTATTGGAGGTGATGCCAGAAGTTGTGAACTGGTGACTTGATGCTCACACTAGTCATTAGGACACCACTGTTGTGTGACTAGCAGGCTGAAGTCACTGCCTGGCACTGCCTAGTGATCCATTTGAGGCAAGACCCAGAATGTATGGCAGTCATTGTAATAACAGACCTCTTAATTGGTGCTAACTAAGGCAGAGCAATTAGGAACCTGGGCTTTATTATATCCCTTGTCTTGCCATCTGCCTTCCTTGTGTGTAAGGTCCACCCTCAGTTTGTATTGCAATTCACTCTGTCACCCCTTATCCTTCTTCTGTCAGTATGCCTGTCTATCATTTGTCAGCCCCCCCACACACAGTGTGTGTCAGTATCTCCTTTGTTGGTCTTTATCTTTGTTATATATCTGTTCACGTGCCCTTTCTTCCATAATCTCCTGATCTCCCAGTACATGCTTCAGCATCTACAATTCTTGAAAAAAATGAGCACCTGTTCCAGGAAAAAGTATGTCTGTCCTTCCTCTCTGCACTCCCTCACTTTCATTTCCTGTATCCCTCTGCAAGTTCCTCTGCTTGTTTCCCCCTTTCCAACTCTCTAAAATTCCCATTTCTTCCACATTTAAATGAATAAACTTAACAGGACTTTGCTGTGAACCATGCATTATGTCTTGTAGCAATTTTATAGCACTGTGAAGTTACACACGAGGATTTGTGCACTCACAATTATGCAACATGCAGACTGCTGTTTCTTCAAATTTCTGTGACCCCCTCATTATATACTTCTCTTTTCTCTAACAAAGCCATTTGAACAAGCAGATTTTTAGTTAGGCGATAACTGGATTTAAAATGCCTCCTTCTTAATTGAGAATTACCTTTGAGCTGTGTATTGCCACTGAACATGAACCACATAAGAGAACAAGTTAGGCATATTTCTGAATCCAAGGGATGCTTTTTACACATCTGTATACAAATCCAGTGGACTTCACCTAGCAATTCAACACCATGCAACTCTTTGTGACTGTTGGATCCCTTAAAACTATCAAAATTGTGCTTTATTGGTAAAGTAAACATTTTCTACCAGATTTTTGTCCTCCTATAAAGACATCCCCCCAGATTTACTAATCTTCCATGTGGGACTAGCTTAGTCCTGCACAGAAGTGTCCATTTAGGAGCAGGATGGCAGTGCACCATGCATATTAATGAAGGCATGCTGCCTGAGCTCCAAATCCTATACAGAGCATGTAAGAGTGCAGGGGGTGTGTCTGAGAGCAGAGCTTTCAAAATGTACACTCCCCCGCAATGAAGAACAGCAGAAACACCAAAAGAATGAGCGAGACTTCTCATAGGTATCAGCATACCCCAGCAATATCCCCTCGTGTACAACAGCAATAGTAAATACAAAGAAAATAAACATACCATTTTTCTTTTTATGAATCCAATTAAAGCTAACCGTAGGTGCGTGGGTTTGCCCATCGCATAGCTATGGTTAATTCCACTTAAATGGCTGAAGAGGATAGCAAGGAAGATATATGCAAATGATGCAGTATAGCAATAGTGTAGTGGGCAGAGCATTTGCCTTATGAGCAGGCATTCCTGCTTTGAGTCCCACTACAGCACATTCCATTTTCCATGTCAAATCATGTTATGACCAGTATTTTAGTTGCATAACCTACTAAATATTATTTATTTGTGAACTGTATGATTGTGTTAAATGCAGATATGAGGTGTCAGTGTCATAATGTTGCAAAGTCCACAGATAATCACATCTGCCCCATAAAGAATATGTACACAGGAATCATAGATACAAATGGAAGGTAAAATGTGTAATGAATGATAACACCATACAGCTTCCAAATCTCCAACCTTCCCAAGAACCATTAGACATTACTGTGTAAATCAGTGCAGTTGTAAGCGGAAGTAAGCACTAGCAAGCACTAGTAAGCAAGTGTAAGCACTATTAAGCAGTAGTAAGCATATGTAAGCACTAGTAAGCGGGTTTAAGCCCGTTTGCGTGGGGATAAGCAATGCACACACAGGTTAAGCAATATTGAAGCTAACTCTCTGTAAGCATATTTAACCGGAGGTTGGCATTGCTTACCCTTGCGCAAAACTGCACAGACCCGCTTATAACTGTTTAAAAGTGTCTTAATCACTCTGTATTCAAGGGCCCTTGTTCTGTCCAGCAACAAAATGAACAGACTTGCATGTTTTGAACCTAGGGCCCTATTCACTAGAGTCATAGTAGTTAACCACCAAGCCATCACAGCAGTACATAAGAATGAGGTATCACCAAACAAATCCTCACTATAGTAAAATCAAACTGAACATGTGAAAGGAATCAGTATACAATCAAATGTTTTATAACCCACTACATAACAAATATATGTGAACTGGAGTACTGAAGTATGCCTAGATGTGAGGTGTAAATGTAATAGAGCGTTGAAGTCACTTACTAAACACAAGGACCCCATACAGTGTACGTACACATGAATCATGGATACCAGACATATATATAAGATGTAATGAATAATACATCAATGACAAAATACAAATATAATGCAAAATCAGCCAGCTTAGGAGGTGTAAGCAATGTTTAGGCCAGCTAACTCAATGTGCCCAGTGGTATACCCCTTTAAACAATGGCAACCTTAGGTAAGCAGGTTTGCCCATTGCTTAGCCTTTTCAAAACTGGCCAATCACGGCAACGCGCAGGAATTCAGCTCTACCTAAACCCAACAGGCGGGAATACATCTCATAACTGGCTGTAGCTTCCCTTTGCTGGCACCATAGCAGAAAGGAGAGAGGGACCGCTCTTCCAGGCACAGCACTGAGGCATCCAGGAGTCCAGAGTCATGGCACAACTCCTTGTCAAAGACCATGAGAAGAGACTGCTGCAGGGCCAGTACCGGGGTTCTCATTATAAGGCAGAAGCCTGGGACCATCTCACCCGTGACCTCACCACTGGCATACCCCGAACTGGTGAGCAGGTCAGGCATCACTATGCTGACCTAAAGCAGCGTAGGGGGGACCTCTTGGAGGAGTGGATCCAAGAGGCTAGGACAGCAGGGGCTGTCCCAGCTGTAAGTATCATTCCACTAAGTGTGTAATAATTGCCAGTTCATGTATATTATGGATAGGTATGGCTAAATATTCCTCTTATGTCCTTTACAGTGGCAAGTAAGCGGGCCATGAACCAGGAACCCCATGGATGTCGTCTGGAGAGGTTGCGATGCGAGGCAGGTCAGTAATACTCTTGCATACTGTCATAGGAAATAAATCTAAAAGCATTAGGAAGGTAATTGCCAGTATAAAACCTGTACTGTTTAAGGCAAGTACAGCATACACCTGGGAATATGGCAGGAAGAGTCTCATATAGTTTGTATGTAAATAAAAGCATAATAGCCTGACACTAAAGGTCTAACTGCTGGACTGCATGTGTATACTCTGGTTTCATATGGTAATGTAGATTTGCAATCACTTAATAGTAATGTTGTATTAAGCACTGTTACCCACATTGAGCAACATAAATAAAATGTGTAGGAATGTCTGTATATGACTTCTATAATCCCCAGAGGTTATTTAGTACAACTGAGAGTCACATAGACAGAAACAGTGAAAAGGCAGACAACAAAATCCAAATAGCACATGCAACTGAGATGTGAACTGTTGCATTTTTAGCACACACAACGATGGTTCAAATCCTGGCAGTGGTAGTAGTCTGCATACAGAATCATACCCCACAACTGTACAGATATGTCCAGAATGTCCAGTAAAGTGGCCCATATCTGCTGCCTGTCACTCTGTCTCCCTAGAAAATCAGTAGGGTGATCCCAGATGTATAAGCAGCAAACAGGAAATACAACTGGTTGACACACATCTATGAGAACAAAACTGGCACACTACCAAATCCCCAAAATCTTATGAGATATATAATAAGCTATGTATGTCCCATTTACACCCCCATGTTGTCAAGCTGTGACCAGAGTGTGTACAGTAACAGCGTGAGATGTATGTGCATAATAGTAATGTGGAATCTGGTACTGTGTGTGGCAACATTCAGGTAGTGCTAACAAACACTGCTCCCACAGGTCTGTCAGATATGAACACTGTGCTCAGAAATAAAAGAATGATACCTTGTACTGGTACTGTTTACTTTGGTATTGTATGGCATTGTGACTGAAGCAGTTGCTCTGAAAAATAAGATATTACTCATCACTGTTGCCCACACTGTCCCACAAAATATAACTGTCTAGGAAATCCTATATAAGAGTGTTGTAATACAAGGTCAGAATGTAAAACCACAGACGAATTATAAGACAGAAAGCAGATAGGAGATATATAGCAATATCTATATAGCACACACAACTGTGTTGGACAGTGTTTTCGTTTTAGCAGACACAGCTATGGTCTGAATCCTGGGAGTGGAAGTAGGCTGCATACAGAATCATACCCCACAACAGTACAGATAAGATCAGAATGTCCAGTATATGGGCCCATATCTGCTGCCTGTCACCCTGTCCCCCTGGGAAGTCAGTGGGATGATCCCAGATGTTTAGGCAGCAAACAGGGAGTACAACTGATTGTCACACATCTGTGAGAACAAACCTGTCACACTAGCAACTCCCAAAGCTGTTATAAGAGTAATAAGCCAAGTATTTCCCATCTACGCCCCCATGTTGTCAAGCTGTGACAAGAGTGTTTACAGTAACAGAGTGAGATGTATGTGCATAATACTAATGTGGAATCTGGTACTTTGTGTGGCAACATTCGGGTAGTGTTAACAAACATTGCATTCACAGGTACATTGGATATGAACACAGTGCCAAAAAATAAAAAGCTTGGCACCCAGTACTGGTACTGTTTACTCTGGTATTGTATGGAATTGTGAGTGTTACATTTGCACTGAATAATAAGGTATCACTGATCACTGCCACCCACACTGTGCTACATAATATAAATGTGTAGGAAAGTCTATATAAGAGTGTTGTAAGTCACTAAAGGTTGAAGAGGGCAATAGTGTAGATATGTCCCAGTTCTCTTGCATGTGGCCAAGACATGGCCAGAGTCTGTGCAGAAAGAGATGGACATGCATGTGCACAACATCAACCTGGAATCTGGGAGCATGTGTAGAAACAGTTAGTGTTAACAAACATTTCCTCCACAGGTATACCAGGTAAGAGGTGTATACTGCAGGTAAAACCAGTTCATGTATAAAGATGACGACAGGCATATCACTGTCCAAACTAAGGCAATAGGGTAGTGTAATAATACTTGCAAGGTACAGATAACAGCATTGACTAGGAAAGTAATGTGAACTACAGGAATATAATAGTTGTTAATTGACATCTTTCACTCCCCCCCACCATATCTCCAACAATAAGCTAAATACCAACCTCAACTGGTATGTGGTGACTTCACTGTTCTGTTGAGACATATGTCCTATTGGTTGATAATTATTTAAATCTGTTTCCATGCATGTGCTATGTTGAAATACTCCAACATTGGTGGCATGGTGCCATCAATGTACCTGCATGCTGTTGTTATTACCACTGTGGTCCCATATATGCATGTGTTCCGTTAGCTATGCAGCTTTTCCGTATCTGGTGTCTGGGTTAATGGGAATATCTATGCATGCTGTTATACCTAACCCTGGAATGTGTTGACTATTACTAACCCACGTATGTTGATACACTATAAAAAACATAGCACGTATGGGAATGTGGGTCCCAGTGAACCCACTTGTCCAACCCCAGTTGGCTGTGGCACTGGGCACGAGCACATCTGGGGCCCAACCTGGGACCTCCTTGTCTGTTGGTCCTGCACCACCTTTGGGTGGAACCACCTCAGGGAATGGGGCTCACCTCCCCGGGAGCGGGTGGGGACAGGAAGCTGTCACCCGTCGCCAGGTCCAGGTCATGGTGCGTAGAGAGCTCTATCAGCAGTTTGGAGATCTTCTATGCCTGCTCAAGGGTCGTGTGTCGTGACTAGAGGGTTGGCCTAGCTCTCAGACTCAGCCTCCAGCACAGCCACCTTCGGGCCGTGAAGGTGCAGTGGTGACTGCCCATAGGTGCAGATCTCAGTCCCACTGTTTCCACTAGGGGGCTCATGGGCTTCCAATTTCCCAACACCCATCCCCATCAAGGTGTTTACCCCCCACATGAGTCATATACCACCCCTGTATGCATCTTGTTTGTCTTGTCTGTTAACCTACCCAACATACCTTCCTAAATATACCTACTATCCCTCCCCAATATCCCACTCTCACCTGAAAAAAAAAGGGCAATCTGTTCCCAAAAAAATATCGCCCCATACATAGCTTTCCTTTTTGCACATGTGTCCACTGGACACATGTAATCTGGTCTAATTTGGCATCACAACATATTAATATTGTCCTCATCCCTCTCTCAGGGGTTTGAGTGTCCAAATCTACCTCCAAAGTCAGTGTATATGCACAGCTGTTGCTGTAGAAGTAATGGGCAACTATGGACCTTCCCTACACGCTCCTGCACATCCCTAGCTATTTTCAATACTGTATTTCCCTGTTTATGCCCCTTTTTCACCACATTCCTATCAATCCTTTTTTCTTTTCTAAGAAGGAGGGAGTAAGCACTTTTAAGCAGCAGTAAGCAGGTTTAAGCCTGTTTGGGTGGGAGTAAGCAATGCCTACACAGGTTAAGCAATTTAGAAGCTAACTGAGTATAAGAAACTGTAACCAGAAGTCAGCAGTGCTTACCTCCATGCAAACCCACTGAAACCCGCTTACAACTGCTTAAAATTGCCTTAATCACTCTGTATACAACGGCTCTTGTTCTGCCAGCAACAAAATAAACAGCTTCTGCAAGTCTTGAACCCAGGACCCTGCACACCATAGCCAAAGTGATTTACCACTGAGCCATATCAGATATACATAACTCTAATGTTTTCACAAGCATATCATCCAGCACAGTCATTCAACAGTACAGGAAATGTATTCAAACATGTAGATATATGTGTGTGTACATATATTAAAATTTAAATAGATATATACATACATATCTATATATGTAGATATATATATATATATATATATATATATATATATATATATATATATATATATATATATACATACATACATACATATGCATACGTCTATATATGTATATATATATATATATATATATATATATATATATATATATATATATATATATATATATATATATATATATATATATATATATATATATATATATATATATATATACACATGTATATATATATATATACATATATGTAAGCAGATATATATATCTATATAGGTATATACAGACATCTGTAGATAAAAATGGGAACATAACAAAAGCGTGTATGTCCACATGCACCGTTAATGGGGTTGAGTGGGCCCAAACAACATACGTCTTGTACGAATATATATTCCCCCCCACAGCCAAACATGTCTGCCCTACAATACACTACCAACTGTTGCAGATCCCATAACCAGGACCTGACACAACATGGGCACAAGATGTTAAAAGTACTCCATCCCACCTGAATGATGTCAGGCTGGTATCAGTAACATATCATGCAATACAGTCTAGCTACCATAGGGAATGTACAATGTGGAAGCAATCAACATCCCTAGGATACATATACACAGACACATTTATGCAGATCCAGATATATATATATATATATATATATATATATATATATATATATATATATATATATATTTATATATAAATATATATATGTATGTAACTACACATACATGCACAGAGATATGTATAGGAAGATGCATATGTAGAAGGTGCACACAATACGGAACAGCCACTATGCCTACAGTCACCACCTTACCAATTAGACACTGAATGAGCCACCCATACAAATGGCAATCATTGCCTGCAACATATACCCACAGAGAGGTCAAAGGATATAACACCACACACAGGTTTACATACATGGGAAAGCTTTATTTGTGTACTATTACAGTTGTATATGCCATGTCATATAGCTGTTTAGACACCGACATCCATATAAACAGAGTAATGCAACTGTGAAGCAGTTATACTAATACAGTAGTCTGGAAAGGTTTGCATATGTTGCTGTCCAAGCTGAGGCCTTCAGGTAGTACAATAATAAAGACAAACTGGGCCACAGGATACCAAACAATAATGCAGATGTATAGTCCAGCAGTCTCTATCTACACTCTGCACATAATCCCAAGGGGGTAAAGACCTCAGCTGACACACTGGTATGCATCTGTTACATAACAAGGCATAACTGACACCAACACAATCACACTGACAAACAGAACAGTCTGTATGGCAGGAGGCAGTAGACCTGCATTTACCTAAGGTGAATTGTATGGTAATGTACATCCAGATGCCTTAAGGCAGTTTACCTCTGATACCCCCACATGTTGTAACAGCCTAGGTTAGTTATGGTGCACCCCCCCTAGACTCAATAATACAGGGACATGTATCACTGTTACATACACTGGCCTCTGGAGTGCATAAGGGCACACATGTATTGTGTAGGTGAAGCCCACACATATATGGACCCAACGCCACAGTATGTGTGGGGAACACAACAGCAGTGGACTGATGACAGGAATGGTAGCATAACATACTCACAGCCAACTACATAACCCCTGACAGCATGCCATATGTACAAAGCCTGGTATGTAGGTGGAGGACAGAGTCTGGAACACATGCCCATATGTGTAAAACTGTTGACATACACTAAGCAAGTCACTGGTGTTACAGGATAGTCTGCAACATACCCTTAGTCAGGAATATGAAGTTAGAAACAGAAATGGATGCAGCCATGTACCGATAGCAATCAACACACACACTGCCCTTGATATATCTGACACAAGATCTGTGTGGTGGACAGACAAAACATAATAGGCATACCTCTGGCCATCAAGAGGATAGGCCCACAGTTGAGACCTATGCAGATAGATTGCATTCCAAGTTAAACTAGTATGTACACAGAAACCCTGTAACACCAGTGCTGTACAATGCATACAACAACGCTACTCACACTCCATCTATAGTTCTGGAACCTCAACAAATATGTAGCTGGCCTGAGTGTGCAGGTTCTCCTGTACGAAGTATTGCTACCTGCTATCTGAAAAACTGCTGCCCCCACACACACACACACACACACACACAGGAAGGATGTCCATCATACCTGAAAGGTAGAGGAACCACGCCCACAAGATGTAGGGATTTATAGTAGTTGGTTGCCATGACAGTGGCAATTGGAAGTACTACACAGCATGCTGCATGCAGGTAGCAAGTGGAGGACACTCATTGGTGCAGAGGCCATCACCTGATCATGTGCATCACCTACAAATTAAATGCTGCAGTCTATGCAAAGCAGCTCATTCCATTTACTGGAGAGAGACTGAGATTGAGAGAGAGAGAGAGAGAGAGAGAGAGAGAGTGGGTATAAGGCACAAAAAAATAAATAAATAAAACCATCCAGAAGAGTCTGCATTCCCAGAGCAGATATGTGAATTATACATGTATGTAATTGACCTTACTACTTGGTCCATAATAATGGCATAGATGATGTGGAATGATTTATATATGCCTTCCGATGTTGTTGTAATGATGTTCAGCTGAACAACTGCTAAGGACAATAGAACCTGTCCCTGTGGGTACTGGGCCTTACCCTTCAACTGTGCAGAGCAGCACTGACTGATATGATGTAGGCCATCATAGTATGTGTTGTGTAATGGGAAGTATGCATATTACATGGCCAATAGCTGGTGGTGGAAATAATGCCATTATGATGGACACATGGGTTCCACAGCCCACCTCTTACAGGATACTCAGGTTAATCTGTATTGTAGCATGCAGGGTTACCTGAAATGTGGCCCAACATATACCCCCCTAATGTCAGGCTGTGTTCATATGTGGCACCTGCCTGTGTTGTAGCAAGGTAGAACAGTGCAGCTGTCCAGGAAGGTGTTGTGAGACTGTGGACCTGATGCCTGAATGTACCCCACATATAGGTATGCATATGTGTATATATATATATATATATATATATATATATATATATATATATATATACATATATACATGTATGCCCACAAATATACAGATATCCATATGTAGACATATATATGAGCACATATATACATCACATATATCTACACATATATAGATATATACCTATATGCACATGCCTACATATTTATAAACACACACACAAACATATATGTATGTAAATACATGTCCCCTATATTACTACCACAGTGCTGCATGCTATGTGTGAGGAAACAGCACATATAGCAATATACACATATATCTACAGCTGTCAGTGTGTGCAACATGAACGGGCATGTCACATGTGAACCCCTTGTTGGGACCACATTGCCCTTGTCTGTGAAGTGTGGAATGGGAATATGGTGATTTACGGCAGGTATAGTTGTGGAGGTGGTCAGGGTTGGTTGATATAGAGGACAGCCTGCAAGGGTGGTATGTGACATATGTGGTGGATACACATCCTGGATGGTGTGTGTGGTCTGTGATGTGGATGTCCCATGGCCCCAATAAGGACACAATGGGAACAAGCCTCCCATCCACTGCTACTTACAACAGCAGCCCCTGTCCTGAAGGTGCCTGGCCTGGAGGATGAGTAGGAGGAGTCTGTGGGCCCTGTGAATGTGTACTGGGTGCCTCAAGGTGATGTAGCAGATCCTGCATGTGTCTGTGGAGCCCGTTATGGAACAGACCCTGGACCTGACCTCAGGGGACAGGAACATGTCTGTGTGTGCCACCGGGGGGAAGGACAACATTCCTGTGGGTTGGTTCTAGCTGATGGTATTGCTGGACCAGTACATGATGAGGCCCCAGGGTGGGACACACATGTGATGTGGCCTGGTAACATGGGCAGATGAGTTTGGAGAGGTGGTTCTGCTGGCCAATTTTACATATACATGCTACTGTGTCACTGTTATAGAACATATGTTGGTAGTAATAGTCTACACAATCCCAGAACATGTCCAACAGCATGCAGAATGTCAGATGTGCAGAACACACATAGCAAGCATACCGCAGGCATATATGGAACCATTGTAGCACAGACAATGGCATGCAGGTGAATAGTCTGTAACAGCCAAGCAATGATAGTGTCCACATAGGGAACATGGCTACAAACACATTGCACAAAGTGTGGTACAGTACAATATCTGCACTACTGGTAGGTATGCTGTAGCCATACTTATAGAGTTGTGTGTACAGTTTGTTGTCACTGGCATATATGGAACAATTGTGGCACAGACAATGGCATGCAGGTGAATAGTCTGTAACAGCCCAGCAATGATAGTGTCCACATAGGGAACATGGCTACAAACACATTGCACAAAGTGTGGTACAGTACAATATCTGCACTACTGGTAGGTATGCTGTAGCCATACTTATAGAGTTGTGTGTACAGTTTGTTGTCACTGATATGGTGGGAGGGTGACAGTGATGTGTATTAAGAACTGTGGTAACCTTGCTGCAAGACTTGCTCACACCTTTGTCCATCTTTACGTCTTTCAGGCATGATGTCTCATGGAAGGCTGCCAGCCTGCACAGCAGCTGAAAATGAAATCTTGCTGAATGGACTCATACAGCACAATGCGACCTAGTTTGGCCAGGTTGCCCACAATCAGCAGGAGTGGACCGCCCTGTGGAATAACCTAGTCCACAGGGTCAATGATGGACTGCACAGCCACAGTTATGAGCAGGTCCAGCATCATTGTTCTGACCTGCTTAACAATGCCCATCGGCATGCTGCTGCAGTATGGGGGGATCACCTCATCACAGGGGGGCCATGCCATCCATCCCCCCCGACATGTGTGGAGGAGCTCCTGGACAGCCTTGTGGCACCTGCCCATCTGACCAGCCACCAACCGCTGGACACCTTTATGGAGGTGGGTGCCACCCACACACCGGCTGAAGAGCATGCAGGTAAGGCCACAGGGCACATTTGTAGACCACTGTTGCGTATACATCCGCATCTGTACAGGTAGATCATGCATATCTGACATGTCATAGATATATTTTGTTGTGCATAGTAATGATAAACAGATGTCCATATGTGGTAGGATTGTGGAAATGTACTGTTGATGTATTGTAATACTGCACCCACCCTGTAGAAATGCCCCAGTTGTGGCCACTGACTTTGCAACTCTCACACTCTTATGTAGGTCCCTCCAGGATACCACCAAGGCAGCAGCCTGTAGCTGGTGAGTATGGATTATGTAGATGCTTACCAATACACCGGGCATGTAATGGTGATGGTATATTCCATATAACACACCTACCCAGAATGCATGCTGTACATGTGCATGTATTGTTGTGTGAAATGCATGGCATCACAGGGGTGACCATGATGGGGTATTGGAAGGGTATGTCAGACACCTGCATGATAACTAACATCCTGTTATTGCAGAATGTGTCCACAGGGAGTAACATAATTGTGGGAGACATGGTCTACAGTAGGGACATGTTTGGAACAACACCCATATACAGTGCAACACCAGTGTATATACCTGTAGGACAATGGCAACTGCTACAGAGATACACTATGGCATAAGGCATTACAGTGGTCCACATTATCATCTGGGACTAGGTTGTAACATGTGGTGTTCAGTATATGGGACACTGCAAAATTACACAAATGTGTAGGGCTTACTTGTCATGCATCTGCAAAACGACTGAAAGAGGGGGGAGGGGTGTCAGCATGACACACCAGTGCACAGCAGCAGGGATCCTAAGGATGTTAAGAATGGCTGTATCTGCACATAGTCAGGTTCTGGACCAGTGGCAGCGGAAACCTGACCCCACAGCAATAGTGACGGCAGTGTGTGAACACCAAGGGGATGTGCACATGAGTAGACCTTGCAATCATACAGATTAGGGGCACATATGTAGGGCATACTGAACATGCACTGGCAAACGCAGATGGCCCATGCTGGTATACCCCTGCCAGGAGTAGTGAATGCTGTATTACACACAACAAGTGGTGTGACAGATTGTCATGATAAGGGTGTGCACACATATGCCCACGCAGTGTGTATGCATTGCAGTCAGCATCCGCACACCTAGCACATTCCATAGACACTACATGTGAAATTACAGGACATATGTCACATATCGGGCTCATGTACTGTTAAGATATGTGGTGATGTGGCCCCATGACAGATCAAGGATGGGTTTGTCATATCAATAAGGGTGTGTACACCCCCCATTGCCATGGTATGCTCTGATGGTTGTCAGTGTAAGAGTATTGGATTAGTCATACATGGTCCACTGATGTTGAGAGCTGTGAATCAGACATCAGGCATTCTCAAATGACATCTGTCCACATATCATCCCTGGTATGTGTTGCTGGAAAACATAGGGGCTGTGAGCATTAAAGCTGACATAACCGACACAGTATTACACATTCAGCAATGGGCTGTACACCTGTGAGGAGTGGTGCGCAGTACATGGCAAGGTGCAGAACAGGTGCACAGCAATACTGTGTACATGGGTATAGTGGTATCCAGGGGAAGGGGCTTCACCTAATGACACAGCACATGCATCACACACATGTATACTGTTGCTAGCATGGATTGACTATAGCTGCTCTGGGTACCATATGTTATGCATGTTGACAGAGGGTAATAGGAGGACTGTGTGCACTATCATTGTGCAACCTCACCTGTGTGTGTGTGTGTGTGTGTGTGTGTGTGTGTGTGTGTGTGTGTGTGTGTGTGTGTGTGTGTGTGTGAGACTGGCCATGTATGCACATGTGTGATTGTGGGGTGTTCTTACAGCAGTACCTCCCTCTGGGATCATGCAGTACATGAACATGGACTGCCACATTAATCGCCAGGAATACTTGTCATATGTGTAATCACAGGACAGCTAATAGTATAATATGGTCTGTAGCATGGAACAGGCATTGAGAGGGGAGGTAGACACCAGGTACACCGTTAATATCACATTCAGCAGAGAGGTCACCTACAACCCACATATGCAGCACTACAAATGCATTGGGGAAGTACTAGTCAACACTAGGGAGTGTATCCAACTATTACAGTTGTCACATGATAGGCTGATTGAGCAGCATATCTAGCATGTACTGAGCATTACATATACATGATGCGCCAGTGCGTGATATTATGGATAGAACATAGTAGCCCACACATATAGAGGCCATGCTCATGATGCACGTACATACACAGGGTGAACACCGAATGACAGCAGTGAGGCCATCTAAAACCACTACCCACAGGTCAGGCAGGTAATGTAGTAACAGGTCTTGTTTTGTGATTGCTTGTGTAGGGATATAGAGGACTGATATGTTAATGAGTGGTATCAATCTGCGTATGTTAACAAGAGTGATCCAGGATGGGGTACACATGGACATATACGTGGGACTGTCTGTAAAGTCATGGACAAGTAGGTATTACGGTGGTGTGTGTGTGTGCGTGTGTGTGTGTGTGTGTGTGTGTGTGTGTGTGTGTGTGTGTGTGTGTGTGTGTGTGTGTGTGTGTGTGTGTGTGTGTGTGTGTGTGTGTGTGTGTATGTGTGTGTACTGTTAGGCAATGCTGTACAGGTTTTAAAGTGCGTTTATTGTTTTCTTCCACAGGTGGTGAGGTGGGTCAGGGTCCCTCCTGCATGCAATCTGATGTTGGTGTCCATACAGACACCGAAGATGATGATAGTATTGTTGAGGCACAGGTGGGGTTGTCAGGGGCCGACACTGCACCATCATTTCACATCCCCCTTTTAGCCACCCCAAACCCGCACACAATTTCAGTGCCTATACATACCCCATCACCTGTGGCCATAGTGGAGGGACAGCTGACGTTTGGTGGTAGTGTACAGGAAAATGTGGTAACCATGCCTACTGTGTCTGTTCCCAGCAGGCATAGCTGGATGTCTGGCAGGGCACCACATAGGCAGATGTTCCAGGGTGCTCATGGTAGGGCTGCTGGACATCATGCCCCTGGCAGAGGTGACATAACTGGTACCAGCAGATGCATATTTCAGGCTGTCATGGCAGTAAAGACATGTATGGAACATTACATCAGACAGAGCCTGAGGCTGCCGAGGGCTGCTCTCACATCTGTAAGGGACAACATCCGTGAACTGTTTGGTGCCATCCGTGCTTATACTGAGCTCATGGATAGATGGCATGGTGAGATGATGGCCTTCATTGCCCGTGGTATGTCTATGCTTGAACATGTGGAGGGGGAGCGGTGATGGCCGCGTGCACCTAGGCCAGCAACACCAACAGCTGGCAGTCAATGTGGATGTGATAGGACACCAAGGGGTTCCCATCGTGGCAGTACCAGCCAAGGACTGTGGTGGGGTGCTGTCCACACCACACTACAGCAGGCCACATGCACGTGGTCCTGGCCAGTCCCAGGATGGACCTGGTACTAGCCAACATTTGTCATTGGCAGGTGAGAGTAGCACATTGAGGCCTGTACCTGGACGTGCCCATGGAACCCCTGGCAGGCACAGTCGATGTGTCAGTGGCCAGAAGGAGTGAACTGCACACCCTGCCAGGTATGGTCTGCAGCTGTCCATAAACACCTGTGTAGGGCAGCCAAATGGCAGAACTGTGTGCATGCATACCCACACACTATACAAACATACCTAGGGCAACCCCATACCTACAAACATCACATCACTATGCCCAGTTCACCTTAGTACACCCCTCACCCACACTCATGGTGTCAAATGTATGGCCTATCCTCGGCCTCTTTCAAACCAACAACACACCCTGTGCATATGATGACACCTGTGCCACATCCCTGTAATCCATATCATCAATGCAGGGACAGGCTAATATGGTTCTGATGCACACGGTGACTGTACTACAGTGTACCACAGTACTGCAGTGTAACATGTTGTAAGGAGTAAAGTGTAATGCATATATGTCAGATAGTGTAGCCATCCAGCAATGATGCATTATAGCTGTTAGTAACATTGGTTGATTGCGGTCTCTATAATGTTAATCATTTGTGTTGTAGGTGTACATGTGTCAGCATGAGGATGGTCTGCAGTCATATTCCACAACGGGGTATGACACTGTGGTGACATCATGGCTGTGACAAATACGGGGTACAGTTGAATACATGTCACAGGTTAGCATAACGGTTATTGCCTGTGCCACATGGACAGGTAACCTGCTCGGGCGTGTGTACCCTGCAACTTGATGTAGACCCATTCACATACATGCACACTGTTACTTGGAAACACTGGGACTAGACTCCTACCTATGTATGTAGTGATACTGAAGTGTGTGGCTTACATTGCACACACCACACAGCGTTTAGGGTGAGGTGTGTCCCAGGTTACATGTTACATGCAGAACATCCCCAGACATGGGGATGTAATGGGTGTATATGGACAATATGTAGTGTGACATACCTTCAAATACACATTAACAGACACATAATAGGCAAACACACATCCGAAAGACCAGGGCCTGTCACTGCTAACTAACTTGACCATGTGTCCAATGTGTTACAGGTAGGCTGCACACAGCACATGCATAACTGGCCTGGATTGTGGTATCAGTTATATGTATGGTTGATGGTGACAATGGTAACCATAACATGGTACATGGGACACATACTGGATGTACCTTGGTATAATGACAGTGTACACAGCATCCACATCCCCCAGTGGATATTGTACTCCCTGAAACTCATAATGTCCCATATAGCAGCAGTCACAACTGACTATGGCAATGGGTGTTGCAGTGGTTGTGAAGTCCCTCGTAGAATTTCCAAGTACAGGTGTACTAACACATAGACACTGCTATACTTAGTCATGCACACGTACATGTGTCAGTACAGGGGTGCATTGCTGCAGGTGGTCATAGCTGTGTACCTAGCTATT
The DNA here is from genome assembly GCF_019279795.1 of Protopterus annectens. NCBI lineage: Eukaryota > Metazoa > Chordata > Ceratodontiformes > Protopteridae > Protopterus > Protopterus annectens. The sequence goes on along the minus strand of NC_056731.1, from coordinate 1,724,525,911 downwards.
GTCCAAGGAGAGATGGGTTATGTAGTGGTGGTGTGTACAGTGGTATCATGTCACCTGTCATGTAGCAGCAGGCAATCTATCAAAAAACATTACTGTGGTGGCCCTCAGAGTGAGAATGACATGCATCAGCCAGTCCTCCAGGTTCCTCCTGCACATGGGCACTGAGGTGATCAAGTTGACATGTAAGCAACATGCATTACAACACATGGTTAGTGTCTGTGATGGAGACTTGTACCCAAACATGTTCTGTTGACTGTGGCAGTGTAGTGGAATTACCCGTGGCATGTGGTGCATACAGGGTGTCATCTCCTATATGTGTCAGTTCTTACACAGCTGAGCAGACATGTCAGTGTCAATCAAACTTAGGTTGCCTGTACATATCCCAGCTGGATACCTGCTATCTACACATCTGTACAAGGACCGACAGTCATCAGCTTGGCAAGTAGCTATGCAGTAGGATGAGTGTGTTGACAGACAGTCATTTGAAAACAATATTTATGCCATAACTACATGTCAGAAGCCCTCACTAACATGTGCTGTTCAGACGGTAGTCTACAGTTACACTCCACATGTCAGATTATTACCCCATAGGGGCTATATATTGTGATACAGCTCACACACCAGGGATACAACAGGGAGGCCTTAGAGTCCAGTTATGCCTGCAGGTGTGCCTGTTGTCAGTACCACATTTAGCACTCTGATCTTGCCTGGGTAAGCACTGTCAACAGTAGTACCGCCACAATACACTATATGCCAGTGTGACAGCACATACCCTGGGCTACTACACCTGCATGTAACAAATTCACATGGATGACAGTGCTGAATAGGCCTCATATATGTCTGTGTATCACACATGACACTCACACCCCTTGCTACTGTAATGACAGCACATTGGCGCATGAATTGTACCTGGCATTACATAAACCTATTACAGATGTCGTTACCTTACTATGTTATCAGACTGGGTGGTGTGAACTGGTTACCAGGGCTAAGCCATGCTTAGCAAGTATCAACATTGCTGCAATATAACAGCTGAGCTGATATGCGCACTGGTAAGCAAAGCCTACACTGTGTAAGCACCTGTATCTTTACCCATAGCTTATCACTGCTTAGCTTCACGCAAACCCATGCAAACCTGCTTAAAGCTGCTCAAAACTCCCTTAACTACTGTGTATCTGACAGCCATTGTTCTGCCTAGTAACAAAATGAACAGCCCTGTACACTATAGTCACAACACTTAACCACTGCGCCATGACCACTGTGGAGACAGCTGGTGTTTTACCAATATATCTGTCAATACACATATTGAGTAGTATTGAACAATTGCCTTAACTTCCACAATTGTGTAGTACTTGTTAGTAATATAACTGTTGCATCACATATGTTGTTTTATCATAATGTACACATAGCATATACATACGGTGAGATACATCTGGGAGGGTATACACAACTGTGAGGTTTACACATGACAGGAATATGGATATATACATATAATAGGTCGATATATGTCTACATGTACATACACATGTATACTCATGCATATGTCTGTATACACATCTGTATAGTATAACATATATATATGGTCATGTGTACATCTCTCCACATGCACACATATATGTATATATATATATATATATATATATATATATATATATATATATATATTTGTGTGTGTGTGTGTCTGTGTGTGTGTGTGTGTGTGTGTGTGTGTGTAGATACATATGTATGCACATCCTATGTGTACAGACATGCCTATTTATGTGGATATATATGTAGATATCTATAACTATATGTGCTCACATATCTCTTCTGATACACCTATTACTGTCAATATATATGTAGATATCCATACGTATATGTGCATATATATCTCTATCTGTATATGTGTAGACATATTGTGCTCTGTATATGTATATATCTGAGTGTTTATATGTATATAATATATATATATATATATATATATATATATATATATATATATATATATATACATATCCATGTATGTTGATATGTATATGTGTATATATCTATATAGATATATGGATAATTATATATACATATATGTTCACCATATGTGCTGAACATGGAGTGGAGCCCTACCTCAGCTCCAATAGTCCCAACCTCTTAGTGCAAGGGGATGTCAGGTATGTATTGCAAGTATATTTGTAGACTATTGCTACTGTAATAGGGATTGTCTTCACCGACATGTTGTGTGTGGGAGGTCACATCTGCTTTTAACATGTGGACCATTGGCTACTGACAGACATCCTAAGGACATCATAGTACAGTACCGCTGTTAGCATAGTAATGATCCTGTGGACTACAGCAGAGATATGGCCAATATATGTGGACAGTCTAACACACTGCTCAGTCCAGAGGTATACACAGACTCCCTTAGTGCAAGACATGTAGACCAAGCCTGACAATGTGGATGATGTTAACAGCCATGTAGATGGGTGTATCATGTAAATAGTGGTATAGATTTTCTCCCATAGGTTATGCATTCACACACCCCTGTCTGTCCTGGCACATAATAACTGATGGTACAGAGTTGCCATGGCCACATACTACCCACTAGTTAGTCACATACATCTATACAGCATCCCACTGCTTTGTCTGACATACATGACTGCTATGGTGGCCCAGCAGCAGTACATCTGGCAAGTATCTGGACATAACATCTCACTGGGTAAGTACACTAAGCTGCTAGGCATGTAACAAAGCACTGTGCAGGCTACAGGCAGACTCCCACAACACTGGCAAACATTTCCTATGGGGAATACACATGTACCTGCATATATATAGCAGGCTCTACAGGCATGTCACAGCACAGAGTAACAGACACCTGTTTGAAAGTGCATAACCACAACCAATGTGAACACAGCCACAGCCACATATGGTAAGCTAGCATAATATTACAGTATATGGACTATCTGATCAACACCATCCTCATATGTGCCACTCACACACTAACACTACATAAACTTGGGTGCTACACAGTGTGGTCTGATGCTTGTATGTGGTATGGGACATGTGTGTGTTTGGCCCTACAAACATGCAAGCTGATAGGGTAACATACAGTGGAGCAACATGTAACATCAGATAGAACAGGACCAAGAACAATGACATCTACCTCAGTCTGTACACAGGCCAAGGTACATATTCACAATACACACACTGTCAACAATCACCATAAGTACACAGACCTCAGTACTGTATACACAACCACAGAATGCCCAGGTCATGTCCTCAAATATAACCCCTACTATGCATAACACGTGTAGCAGTCTGATATCTCACTGGCTTGTAATCAGATATGATGTCAATAAATATGGTGTACAGAACATATGCACCTCTTACTGCATGACATATGTACAAAGATTGACAGAGTAGTGGCTGGAGGCACAAACCTAGGGCTAATATTGACCTGTTGCTATGATAACCTCATACATTAACTGTTGTAACAGGGTTTGTTACAACATATGTCCTATGAAGGATATGAAGTCAGTAACTCTCATGGCTGTCACCATGTACTGACTGCAATCCTCACACTATGCTTCTCCAGTTCACAGATAGGTGCTCTGTGGGTAACACAAGAAACAAAAGTCACCACACATTGCCCAGCCTGCAGATGACCCTACAGATGGGGGTTTCCTCATAAACATAGCACTGACATGACAGGTATTAAAACATGTAGGACAGCCATATCCACACACACCCTGTTAAACCAGCATTACTCCAAATGCAGAATAGAAGCACTTACAATCTGTAGTCATGTCAGGCACATCCCCCTCCTGTGTGGTGGGCTGTTTCCACAGTGTATGTTGTTAGAGGTAAACCCCCAATCCATCTGTGATGCTGTTTGCCAAACAACATATCTAGGTCCTGCTCACAGTTAAAGAAAAGGCCCAACACCAACATGATGCTCCTAGATATTGGAGTGTGTTTCCATGCACCTGGCTATGGGAATGTTACCACAGCTGTTCCACATGCAATCAGCTAGAGGACGGCTGCAAATCATGCTGCTGCATAAGCAAAGCAGGTGTAAGTCTCCACATCCACAAGAGAGGGAGTGAGGGAGGCAGGCAGAGGCAAAGATAAGTCAGGGAGTGGTGGGAGATTAAAACTTAATGATGTTTGTGTCACACACCTACCAGTACAAGGTATCACCCCCCTGACTGACTATGTATTGCTATCACATGTCTTTGCAGTTATTGGATGTCCCACATAGGTTACATGTTGAGGAGCCCTCCAAACATATATATGATAGTCAGTGACATCTGCAACAGTGATATGGTAGCTATACAGTATGTGTAGTACACGTGCCTGTCCACATGAAAAGGTGTCAGTGTCAACATAATCACACTCTCTCAGGGACCCACACACATTGGCACACTTGGCAGGGTCAGGAATACAACTCTTCACTAATTAGATTGCGACAATACAGTACTATGCAGGTATCACATGCTCCACAGAGGTTATCCAGAGGTTATATGGGCAAAGGGTATGTGGAGGTGTCTGACATCAGACAGCATGACTCAGTATGCCAATGGGGGTTGTGGTGAGTGTGAATGTGGACATAGGCATCATACACCACACACAGACACAGGGTGCCAGTACTGACATGCATGGGTGCATTGCTTTACGGGTGTGTAGTGGTCAACTGTGCCAGACGGCTATACAAGGCTAGGTGATGAGTATACCTTGGTATCAGGGCACATGACAATGGTCTGCAGTGTGGCTCAGGGGTGTAGTGTCTGGATTGGCCCACACAGGTTGGTGCTGTATCCACCATCCAGTCACCTGGGTAACTATTGTGTGTAGCCATTGCTGTGCATTGCGTGCCATGTATGTGTTCCTTAGTCCATAACATGGACGGTATCTGGTATGTGCACACATCCCACATGCATGTGCAGTGACATGTGTAACTGTACCTGGGGTGTCTGGCCCATGTTGTGTACACAGATTGTTATCATCAGATGTACCAGTCCTGGTCTCATGTGGCAGGAACTGGTGATGGGCAGCAGGTTGACCCACCACCTACATTGATAGCTTGATACAGTTATTCCCTGGTGTCAGTGGCATATGTCCATACAGGCCATGTGTTTAAGGCATGGTATGTCCTTTATGGGTCACATTTGATGGCACCACAGGTGTTTCAGGTGTTCAGTGGGGAACATAAGGAAGGTGCACTGTCTGCATGTATGTGCCTATTGGACTGATGGACAGGGTGTCATGCCCTCTGTAGCCCACTGTGTTCAAACCATGGTTACTATCAGTTGGCAATATGCAGGGTACTACCAGCATAGCGCTTGTTGCCTAGGCAAGTGTGTGTGTGTGTGTGTGTGTGTGTGTGTGTGTGTATGAGACATGGGTTGAGAGTGTTCTATGGGTAATCCAAGGGTTGCTAACTTTGTTTGCCAGGCCATGATGTCACATGTAGGGGTATGGATTTGCACCCCAGCCTCTCGGCTATTTCACATCTGTTATCCCTGTAAGGTTGACATTGTGACATATACTAAGCCACCATATAAGAAATTTGCAAAACCCGCTCCACAATGAGTCCAGTTGTTACACACTCATAGCCACCTCAACACAGGATACGAATGAAAAAACACAGACATACACACACACACACACACACACACACACACACACACACACACACACACACACACCTGCCATGTCTGGGATTAGAACTCTTGCCTAACTACTTTATTACACTACAGCATTACGCTGTTATAGGACATGCCATAGGGATTACTGGAGTACTCTTTCCCCAAAGGTGTATTTCACAGTGAATGACATCAGCAGACTTGCCAAAGTAGGGCATTTGAATTGTAGTGAGTGTGACTAGCCTAAAAAGCCTTGCACCCTACACAGAAACACACACACAAAAATCCACACCTGCCATGTGTGGGAATAGAACTCCTACCAGAGTTCTATATCACACTACAGTATTACACTGTTACAGGATGTACCACAGGGATTACTGGAGTATTTTTTCCTCAAATGTGTATTTCACAGTGAATGACATCAACAGCCTTGCCAAAGTAGTACATTTGAATTGTAGTGCACAAACAAGCTCGTTGATGCCACCACTGAAGGCAGTTTGTCTAAACAAGTCATTAGCTTAAATGAAATAAAATGAACTGCCACCAAAGCCGAAGTTACAAAATTGCAAAATATTAAAAACTAGTTGTTTTTATTGCTTGTATTAAAATCTTAAATGTCCAGCTGCTGAGTGGATAAGTGCTTTCGGTTGTTTTAACCTTTTTCAAATCCTGTGTAAAAATCAGCTTTCATTTATTTAAATAATCTTTTCATCAGCTCTGTAGATTCAAGCAACCAATAGAAGTCTACAGTTCCATCACACCCTTCTTTTAGTGCATGCACTTCACTTTCTTAAGGTCCTCCCATTTAGAATTGGCTTAATAGGAACAATCTCATTCAGTCCTGGCTTCAGGTCCACTCTTGATTGATCATTTGGCAATATTGGGACAAACTGTGCAGGGGTTAGTGTGTACTGTAGGTGATTGTGTCTGTGCTGCTTCAGCTACATGGTACTGCTATTAGCAAAGATATTCAGACATGTGTACTATTGTACACTGTGATGTTTTCTGTCCTCGTGTACTGACAGGTGGACATTCTTGCGCACAGTGATGTCTTGGGGGACAAGGGTGATTGCAGCTGTGTCCAGTATTGTGGGCAGCTGCCTACATATTCATGGTAAGTTATGCCATTCTTGAGGGGGAGCTGAAGATACTTGCAGCTGAGTCTGTGTATCCAGGTCAGCACCTTGGTACAGTGCTGGCAGAGGATCCCATACTTGTACATCCATTGACATGACAGTATGGCCTTATCTTGCTGTGGCAATATCTCACAGCTCTACAGATTCGCACAAGTTACCCAGAGGCAGGGGCCATGAGTCAGGACATTACCTCTATTGTGGTGTATGGGCAATTATGTAGTCACTCATTTATGTGTTTGCAGCCAGGAATAGTGTGTGCACACAGCATTGTGTCGGACCTTGCACATTCCATGCTGCCCATACCCCCCCCCCTGTTATTCTATCCTCTTCCACACATTATGCATACATTCTATGATGCTTTCCCTAAGGTTATCACCCCATCACAGCTGTATTTTGGTGTTGGTCCACAGTTCATGCAGTGGGGCATTGTGGACATGTTACTGTGGTTTGTCCACATGGCCTTGCATATGGGTTATGTAGAGTGTGTTATGTTGTTAATTGGGTGTCCATGACATAACATACATTGGCAGTACATGTGAGACACAGGCCTTTGGCAGAGGCCTGTAGGCAATTTGGTGTTGATGCAAGCAAGATGTGGCAGTCTCAGACCACCATACAGTATATTCCCGTAGGGTGACAAGATAGGTGTTCATGCCAATACCGTCTATCAGTCAAGATCAGGTGGTGTGGATGCTGGCAGGGTGCTACCTATAGCTAGGGACACACCTGCATGGGACACCTGCACTGCATGCTGCATTCTTTTGCTATTGCCATATACAGGTGGGGTCATATTGTACCCATTCCCACAGCAGGGATATGATCAGAGAGGCACCTGTGGGTGGTGTTTTGGTGAGCTGGGTGCATGTGTGCTATGGACACTACTTGCATCTGATACACAAATATGCATGGGACGTTTCAGTTATGCTGGCATGTGCAGGTACATCAGCTGTTTCCCAATACATCAGTCCTACCTCCTTTGTGATCTGCAAGTGTTCGGGCAAACATCACCGGCATCCCCTACTAAAGGTCCAGATAATGTGATGCATACCTGTTTGTACACTTGCAAGGGTGTGTCCATTTCACAGTTACACAACATATACTGTATGTCTGAGGTACTTTCACCTGTGTACTGCTTGTATATCTAGCCCAACAGCCATACCATGTCAGCCTTTCAGATGGTGACACATATTACCACCATACATTTACAATGGCTTACTGCTAGTATGTGTTATACTGGTGGGCATTGTCTTAGGCACTGCAGATGTGAGGACTTGGCCCTGTCATCAGAAGTAGTGGGCAATGGCTACCAGGTCATACCTCAACATGCATACATACTGACCACTCTCACACAATATGAAACACACACAAACCTAACACACATATTCCTGCATATTGTGCAAATGCTACAATCCATCCTGCTACCTTGGCCACCACTGGGCATCTGTGCTCCACTGGTATTATACCTACACATACATGCTACTACATTTCTACATAGGGTTGTGGGGGGGGGCACACCTGACTGTTGACATGTGTACATTAGATTGGGAGGAGCACACCAGGCCATTACTACATTTCTAAATAGGTTTGAGGGGCACAGCTGACTGTTACTACATTTTTAAGTAGGGTTGGGGGGAGCACATCTGACTGTTTCCACATTTCTACACAGGATTGGGGGAGGGGGCACACCTGTCTGTTTCTGCATTTCTACACAGAGGTTGGGAGGGGGCACACCTGACTGTTACTACATTTCTATGCTGCATTGGGGGAAGGGGCACACCTGACTGTTTCTACATGTCTACATAGGAGTGGGGGTGGCACACCTGATTGTTACGACATTTCATTTTGGTGCTGCAGGGCTGCCTATGTTGGATGCACATAGTACACTCCCTACACATGGTTGAGCACAGGTAGTGTCATGTTTGGCATCACTTTTACTGTATGTGCAAGTCAGAGAAAGGTTTTGTTCCCTGGGTCCCTCCTTTGTCAGTGCATGTGCTATGCGTTGCCTCTTTGTCAAGGCCAGGGCATAATGGGCATGTCACCTTCTGGCTACTGGGGCAGGCTCAGGTTGTTCCTCCTCTGAGTCACTCTGTGCCTGTGCAGGCCTTGGCAATGGTGGGGGGCTTTGTGGCCCTGCCCCATGCTGTTCCTTCTGCAGCTGTTTCCACAGGATTATATTGTGTAGCATGGTACATATGATGGCATTTTGTGTACATGTACCTGATGAGTACTGCAAGGCTCCATTGGATGTGTCCAGTCACCAAAACCATGACTGGTGCATCCCAAACACATGCTCTATTATAATTCTGGTCTGTGCATGTGCCTCATTATGGAGTTCTTGTTCAGGTGTTTGTGCATTTCTGATGGGTCTCATCAGCCATGACTCCAGTGCATAACCAGAATCCCCCACTTGGTGACTGTAAGGGATGTCCCCATTGGCAGATCTCTGGTACAGCTGTGTCAGATGTCAGATGTGGGAATTGTGATAGCTTCCAGGGCAGCCAGCACACACATTCATTATTATGCTCTGGGCAATGCACGCGATCTGGCAGTTGATGGAGGGGAAGCCCTTACAGTTAATGTAGACCCTACCACACTCATCAGATGGTGCTTTGATGCATATGTGTGTGCAGTCTATAGAATCCACTACCTCAGGGTATTCTGCTATTTGGTGGAACAGTTGCATATTGCTGGCCAACACCTCACGGGTGTTGGGGAAATATATGTGCTCACTGGCATGTGCTGGCATGGCATCCAGGAACTGGTGGAGTACCCTAGATGCTGATGCCTGTGACATCCCCATCATATCCCCAGTTGGCCTTTGAAGGTACCTGTAGCTAGTATTCTTATACCTACACATACCTTGGTATCCACTGGGATGGGTTCCCTCTCTGTTAGTTCTGTGTGTCAGGTGTGCCCGGCATAGCTCAGAAATTTATTGTAAGAGGTCCCTGTCCACCCTATAGCGCTCCACTATCTCCAGCTCATGTAGCCCCTGGTAGGTTACCCTGGGTCTGTACACTCTTCTCCATCTCCTTACTGTGGGTTGGTCGGCAGCATTCACATCCTCACCACCCTCAACCTCTTCCACATGCTGTTGTATGATAGCTATTGCAGCCCCTATCATTTTGTTGTTTTGTTTGTTAAAATTTCCCCACTTGTATACACCGGTGGTGTAGAGTACGGGAAAAACCAGAGGAAAAGGTGTTTGCATAGTTTATAGTAGTGTTCTGGGCTAGGCTGGTCTGCTGCCTGTGGGCTGATTTTGATACATTTTACCTGCCAGCTGTGCTAGTTCTCCTAGATTACCTTCCAACTGCTGTATTCCCTTCCCATTGCCTTCCTGTTTAAGGCCAGGGATGTGCCGTGCAAACACAGTGCTCAAATTTTCACAGAGCTGCTATTTCCTGGTTTATTTTTTTTTTCCCTTTAAAACCCTGTGCGCGGCACATACACATGCCTAGGCAATGTAAAGAGTGTTAGGCAGCCTCAAACACACCCCCTTGCTTAGCTCTGCTAAACTAGGAACAAAGTAAGTCTGACACACACCCCTATGATGTCAGCTAACTCCTAGGCTTGCAACAAGCTATTCCTGCTCTTACACTGTTGGGTGCTGACTCACATGCAGGGGAAATCTGGGATTCAGTATCATTCCCCTCATTTGCATAGGATTGCCTGCTAATGCATAGTTACATGTCCCACACTGAGTCTCCCCCCTTAGCAACCACTATTCACTGGCCATGTTGTCTTCTGCCTGCCATTGAATATAATGGCAAAATAGTGATTTTGGTTATAATGCTTATTTTAACGATTTTTTTTTCTTATTTTCCCCTCGATCCCGTTTTCACGCAGCTGTCCTATGCTTAAACAGCCGAGATTGGTGAAAACAAAATTAAATGTTGATTTTTTTTTGATTTTTGTGTTTTCCATGCCAATGGCCTTATAGTTGGCCATTGGCATGCTTTCTACATGATATCCACCCTTTATTTGGAGCTGTCATGGCTCCGTTTTGTAATTTGCAGAAATGTACTCCATTACTGGCGGAGTACATTGCTACAGATTACACTAGTCCTGCATGGCCAGTTTCCAACTTCCTGGATCACAAATTCACCTCATTTGCATGGGTTGCTCCTGCAAATGGGGTAATTTGTATACAGGGGCTGAGTCCATGCATGACTAGTGCAGGAGCACTCATGCACGCCCCTACAGGTTACTCCTGGATCGCACGACAGACATATTGCCTGCTGGACCTCCTGCACTAGTCCTTCACACCATGCAGGGCTTGCAGAATCCGGGGGATCATTTAAATTACATAGTTATCAATGATAAAAAGTTCTCAAGACCTCTTCTCAACCGAGTCACATCATATTGTTTCTTGCCTTGCCACTCCAAGCAATAATTTCTGGTGTTAAATATGTCTTAAAATTAAAACTACTAAATTACTTCATCGAAGGTCATTAGATGTGAAATGACAGACTGAGCTAGTTTTCTGTTTGGGCATGCTATACTGTTTTCTGGTAAAACAGTATTCCTACATAGAGGTTGGTTTGGGTTATTCCCATGGGATGTGATACAGAACAGTAAAGTTAAGAACAGGTCAGATAATAATATATGGAGTGCGTATTTCAAAGCGTTGTCTTCAGGAGGGTAGAATATTGTTCTAACAAATGAAATAGAAATGTGACAAAGTATGCACTACACAGAAGTTACTATGCATGAGAATGAGAACAGCATTATATTCTATGCCAGTCTGGTATTTCATTTATTAAAACTGAGCTAAATGGCATGGTTTATATTTTTATATATTTATATTTGTTTACCGGGATAGTGCACTGATCGATAGTGATCAATTTCAAGCTCAGCCTGAAACATGTTTTCAAAATGCAAGCAGTCATACCCACATAATTAAAATAATATGACTTCCAATGAAGCTTTAGCATACAGGTGGCACTTGGAAAATGTGAGCACGGCTTGAAAAGAGCTCAAATTTTCTGTGACTGAATTTCACAGGCTACACTTTTGGGGTATTGTTACTGCTTGTCTGCCCTTCTTTTCAAGAAAATCTAGCTTCTCAAAACTCCTGCAAGAGAAGCACAAATAATACATTGTGCAGCAGTGAATCATCCTGAATAGAGAAGCCAAGTGAAGCCATGGAGGTAATATGAAGGCAGCTGGCCAAACAGAAGAACCATTCTTTTTTTAAACTGCAGTGGCGTGTGGAAAAGGCAATCAGTATTGTGAGCTAAAATAATGTCCCCCAGGAAGGGGGTACTGGCATTCTGACTGACAGGGAAGAAAAAGGTCTGCAGTGTTACTTCTGGAAATAGAGATAGCAATCAAGAAACCCACATACATTTGCACACAGACATGCATTCACAAAAAAGTTTAACTCATTCTTGCTTTACATTCTCCTCATGAAAATGAATTGCCTTGGCTTTGTTAAAGTAAAATAACAGTGTCTTATAAGTTGGCAGTACACACTGTTTATTTTCTGAAAACCTGTCATCAGTAATTTTCCAGAACAGGGTTTGCCATGTTAGATTTATGGTTATTTAACCAGACATATATTTTTAATGGTTTGTTTGTTTGTTTCTTTTGGCTTTTCCTGGTTAGGGGTCACCATGAACTCTGATCTGCTAATGATTGGTAGTTGATTTTTACGTGCCGAGTTACCAGCCCTGACGCACAACCTTCAACGAAGGTATGCCCATTCACGCATGTCTCCATGCAGATGACGCTCTAGCTGAGAATCGAACTGGACAGCGTCTTACTGTGAGGTGACAATGCTACCGCAGCAATGGTATCAAGAAAATTACCTAATCTGACATCACTTAAGCAGCTACAATTAAAAAAAAAAATCACCAGACATATTTTCTAGGTACTGGATATGTGTGTCTACATGGATGTGTGAGCCATAAACCTTATCACATGTAGATCCCTGATAGAATTCTGTGTTGTCCATCTCTTTATGTAATACGGATCATACGTTATCTTCACTTTTACAAATAACAGAGTGATCTGGGTGTGCCTGTACATTTAATGAATATTTAAGATGTTCCTATTCAGTGTAACATAAGAAGCATTGTACTTAACTGCACATTTCAGCAAAAAGTGTTGATGGTTAAGGTGTTTAACTCACAGACCCAAGGTACAAGATTTTATTCTCCACTTTGAAAAGAAATTTGCTAGGCTTAAAAAGGCCTGCAAGGGTAGCTAGCCTACTTCTTACCTTATATCATTACAGTCCGTGCAACACAAAATATTCCACAGTTGATTCAAGCATGAGCAATCCCAAAAAACTTTCCTCACATGTATCTGTTCCTCTCTGCATGTACTCATTGTGCCTTTTCACCTGTCATTCACCATGCTGTTTGTTAAGACTTTAGGTTCATTCATTTTTCCTTAGCTGTTCAATGTCCCTCTAATATCCCCACTTTCCCATCATGCCATACTGGTTATTGCTCTCTTTTCCTTTCTTTCCCGTGCATGTCCTTCTTATGGGGTCAGAAGCTTGGGTAGTTTCCTGCTTACCAAAAATGTAGTTTATTTTATTTTGAATTCAGTAACCAGTGTACAGTACTGATTCCATTTTGCCTATTTCAGTCTCAGCTCAGGATTAATACAATAGATATATAACATTATATACAGATGAATGGAAATCAGAGCTGATAGCCTGAAAAAAAATCACAATGAAAAGCATAGTCAGATCAAGGTATGCATAGTGAAAAGGGTAGAGAGAGGTTAAGTTATATTATCAGAGAGATAGGATCTGTATTTTCTTAGAGTCTTGAAATGCACTTTTATTTCTGATAGGAAAATTAGCTAAGAGGAATTATCTTTAAGAAAAGAAGGGAGAGATTCCCACAGAGGTTTCCACAGTTTGGGAGCAAGGAATGAGAAAGCATGGTCTTTGTAGTGAAGCCTAGTTAGGGGGATTTTGGAGAAGAGGACCTGTGTGATTAACATTTCAAAGGTTGTATGTTCGTACATGTCTGAATAGTCTGGAAGATAGCAGGAGGAACATCTCATTCTTGATAAGTTTAAATAGTTGAGGAGTGAGTAGGAAATCAGGTAGCTTTTCAATGGTATTACAGTGGTACTCATTTCTTGAGAAGATAGTGATGGATCTGTATATGGCATTTGTGATGGACTGAATAGTGGATACATTTCTTTTACAGGTTGCAGCTGTTTGAGGCCAAATTCTAACTGAGCCTGTAAGATAACTTTACTTAATGACATTTCAAAATGGTCAGGATAGAACAGTGGAAATCCTATTATTCCAGCAAAGGAGAGCTGATTTTTTGTTTGTATTCCAGGTGGAGGTGGAAATTTAGGAGTGGTCCAACGAAATCCTTAGGTATTTGAATGAAGTGACATTTTCAATAGTGTTATTTAGATGATCAAGGAATTTTATTGGTCTGGAGACAGATGTATGCTTTTGTTTAGTACCAAAGAAATTGGTGCAGATTTAATAAAGGGTACATGGCTTGGTAGACCATGTGCGCATTGTGGTGCAATGTACAGATGGTAGCACACCCTTTTGTATTCAGTAAGTGGCTCTACATGATAAATATCTTGTCATACTAATTACTGCATAAGCAGCTGAATTGCATGCTAATCACCCATTCCAAGATGAAGAAGCTATTCAACAACCTATAAAGCAATTATGTAAGCTCAGTGTAGGCTTTTCCTGCAAATTCCACAACCTATTGGAGTACAGCCATGGAAACTTCTGTACACAGAAACAATGTTAGGGACTGCAGTTGCTCTTATACATGTATAAGTGAAACAGGCCCAAGTCCATGCTGCTGCTGCTAATAGACCTTGGACAAGAAGGAGAATGTTTTCTAGTCCCAGTTTAACTTTGCATGGTCTGCATGAGGTGGAAATTGTAGAGTGCTATAAGGTGGATAGAGACACACTACAGGAACTTTGCAAAATCTGTCATCTACAACTCTCAGCAAGGACAAACTGAGGTGAACTAATACCTGTGAAGACTAAGGTATGTATAGCACTTACAATATTAGCTACATGAACTTTTCAGAGGCCAACAGGGGATATGCTGTGGGGTGTCACAGACATCAGCATCCATGATCTTACATCAATTCCTGACTATGCTACAACATGCAAGTGATTATGCACAGTTTCCTCATACACCCACGGACAGAGCACACTTCCCTGATGTCCTTGGTACCACAGACAGCATGCACATTGAAATCAAAGTACCACCCAGGGAAGAAGGAAGGGAGCACATAAACAGAGAGGGCTTCTACTCCATTAACTGCCAGGTAATGTGTAATGCTAAGGGAATCGTCCTGAATTTGTGTGCTGGCAAGACTGGCAGTTACCAAGTCTCCCATATCTGATGCAACTCTCAACTCTATCACAGGTTTTCCAGGAGTGATTGCTCATAGGGTCATTCAACAGGGGGTGCAGGGTATGCATTGGAGCAGTGGTTGATGACACCCATCAGAAATCCACGCATCCACCCACCTAAGAATGGTATAATAGTTTCATAGTATAGTACTAGGCTATCTGCCCTGGGGCATTTGTAAGCCTAGCCATAGTGATGTGGCTTTTGCCACCCCATGAAATGGTACAAAAATATACAGAATAAATCTAGAATACTGTGCCTCTGTCTAGTAGTGACACAATGAAGGTCCCCTTATATAATAGAATTAGTTTACTGTGCCCCTGTCTAGCAGTGACACAGATGTGACCCCTGGGGTAAACTTACGATCTCCCATCCACTCATCAAGATTTCTCTTGAAGAGAGTCAGTGAGGAGCTCTGCCTAATACAAACTGGGATCCTGTTCCAAAGCATGGGAAGCCTCTGGGTTATGAATCTATCCCTCCAGCATGTCCTATTCATACTTGTGCCAAGGTTTAAGTCTTTAGCTCTCGTGGTCCTGATGGATTTGGATTTTTTGAGGTGGAGCATGTCCATCAGATCCTGATTGGACATGGCCTTGTACGTCAGGCAGAGATCACCTCTGAGCAGGCGGTATGCTACTGAATAGAGCTGAAGTTTCTTTAGTCTGGCAGAATAAGACATATGTTGGAGACCCTTGATCCTTTTGGTGAGGTACTTTTGTGGTCTCTCCAGCTGTTGCAAATGCCGGGTGAGGTACATACCAAATGGGGCATTGTACTCAATCATGGGTCTGATGAGGGAGGAATATAGGGGTACAATGACATCCTTGGATCTGGATGTGAATCCCTTCATGATGAGGTGTGCAAGGTAGAATGTTTTTCTAACCACTTTGGCAACGTGGGTGTCAAATGAGAGGTCGCTGTCTACTTGGGTCCCTAGGTCTCTGATTACTTTTTCCGTACTCAGTGGGTTGCTGTCTATGTGATAATTTGTGGGTACTTTGTTTTTTCCAAAAGGGATGACTATATATTTTTTGGCATTTAGTTTAAGGCCGTGACTACGGCACCAGTTGTCTGTTTCAGTGAGGCCTTTTTGTAGGATGTGTGTGTCTGCTGGTGTATCGACTATGGCGCCTAGTTTGCAGTCATCTGCAAACTTTGTCAGCCACAGCCCTCCCATGTTTGCTTTAACATCTGAGAAATAAATGCCAAAGAAGAGGGGTCCCAGGACAGATCCCTGTGGGACACCACTTGTGACTGGCTTTGAGTCTGACATTGCTCCAGCGATTTTAACTTTATGGGTTCTGTCCTTTAGCCAGTTTGCAACCCATCTAGTGACATAAGGGTTTACTTTTAAGCTGTTTAGCTTATCTATGATGCCTGAGTAGGGTATTGTGTCGAAGGCCTTAGCCAAGTCCAGGTATGCTGTATGGACTGCTTTGCCCTCATCAATGGCTCTAGTGACTGTTTCGAAAAAGTCAACCAGGTTTAAAAGGCAGGATCTGCCCTTTACAAAGCCAAACTGGGTGGGGTCAAGTGTCTGTAGGTCCACTATGTCTCTGTTTATGAGTTCCATAATGATTCTTTCCATAGCTTTGCAGACCAGGCTAGTTAAGCTTATGGGGCGGTAGTTTCCAGGGTCTGTAGAGGCACCCCCTTGTGGAGTGGGACCACTGTTGCTGTACGCCAGTTTTCAGGTACATATCCCGAAGTAAGGCTAAGGTTAAATAGCATTTTTATGTGTGGGTTTAGCTCCTCTTGGAGTTCACGTAACACGCACCCCGGGATACCGTCAGGTCCCATTGATGCTGTGTTTTTTGCTTTGTTTAGGGCGGTTCTCACTTGGACATCTGAGATGACAGGGAGATTACATTCAGCTGGGATAAGTACTTCTTCTTTTGGGGATGAAGGAGGGGAGAAATTTGCACTGAACCTGTCAGCCAGAATGTTGGCAATATCTGTGGGTTCAGTGTATTTTCTGTTGTTGTGAACCAACTCTGAGCATATCTGAGGGTTTCTGCCCAGGTTTCTAACATAGCTGAAGAAGGCTTTGTGGTTATCTTTAGTGTCCTTAGTGATTTTTCTCTCAAAGTTTTCCTTGGATGTTTTTATGAGAGAACGTAGTTTTCTGCTAATGTTGATCAGAGATGTCTTCCCTTCATGGGATTTCGCTCTGATGTGCAGTAGCTTCCTTCTTTTGTTATACAATTTGTTTATGGCTGAGGTCCACCAGACAGGATGCTTACATTTGGTGGAGAGGGACTTGGATTTGTTTGGGATTGCATGATCCATGCATTCTTGGAGATGTCCATAGAAAGCATTTGTGAAGGATTCGGCATTGTGGGATGTGGTATCTACTGGCGCAGTGGGCTTAAAGGATACCATCTCAGTCTTAAGAAGAGTGAAGTCTGCTTTTGAGAAGTTTTTCACTGTGGTCTTTTGTGCTGGGGGTGTAGGTGGGATATGTATATCCAGGGTGATTAGTTTGTGGTCAGATCTCACTAGTGAGGGGTATACTTCCGGTGTGGAGCATTTTGTCCCCGTGTTTGTGATGATCAGGTCTAGTATATTATCTCCCCTAGTGGGAGAGGTGACTAGTTGTTCCAATGTATTTGAATTTATGAATTCCAGGAACCTTTGGGCTTGGGTATTAGGGCTAGAATAATGTACCCAATCTATGTTTGGGTAGTTGAAGTCTCCCAGTATGATGGTATTTTGTGATACATTCATATCCTCCAATGTCTTCAGGAAGGCTGAGTGGGGTTCTTGAGATTGGGAGGGTGGTCTGTAACATGCTACCAGTTGTATAGCAGTTTTGCCTATGGTTAGTTGCACCTGTATGGTCTCTGATGCTTCATGTGTTGCTACTAACCTGGAGGTGTGGGTGTCCTTTATGAATATGGACACTCCCCCCCTTTCTGGTTTGGCCCAGGTTTTGGGGCCGAAAAGCATGATATGAGGCAATGAGGCACATGCTCATACAAGAAATATCATAGAGCATGTATTCAGGCTGCTGAAGTCATGGTTCTGGTGCCTAGATCATCTGAGGGAACCCTGTAGTGCAGCCCCTGTACTTATGCTGAATTTTTCACTGTCTGTGCCATCCTTCACAATATTATTCTGAGAAAACAACTGCAGCAGGAACATCAAGGGGAAGAGGCATGCATCCCACCACCATTGGCAAGTTTGCCACATGCAGGTGAAAAGTCAGAGGAGGAACCAGCAGCTGCTGTGGGTGTAGGCAGACATAGTAAATCCAATAAAATCTGCACACAAAGCTGGAACCAGAGTAAATACATCAGCAAACAGTTTTTATTTAACACAAGGTTAGCGCTTTCATCTGGTATCCATCACCAGACCAAGGTGTGATGAAGTCTGGTGATGAATACCAGATGAAAGCGCTAACTTTGTGTTAAATAAAAACTGTTTGCTGACGTATTTACTCTGGTTCCAGCTTCGTGTGTGGATTTTTTGGGATTTACTAGTTTGGTCTTCATTTTCTGTCTGTAGGCAGATGTAGGCATGAACAATATGCCTTTGAACTGGCCAAGATGCAATGGATAGCACACACTCTCACTACCTAAAGGTGTAAAACCTTCTTCCTATGCACATACATACAGTAACATTGATGCCGGGCAACACTTACAAATGTTACTTATCCATTAAACAGACTTGATCCCAATGTAAACCACTTGTAATTGCTGGACTATCAAGGTAAGTGTTGAACATGGAATATGATAATAAATGTCTAAGAACATGAAGAATGGCAGATCTTTGTGTACTGTTACATGCTGATGTAACTAAGTATAAGGTTTATGATATAAGGTTGTTTTGTTTGTAACATATCACACTCACATAAAAAACAATGTTTAGTCCAGGACACGGAATACCAGTGGAGTTCTGTATTGTTTATCATGAAAATACGAGGATGACTACACAATTTCAACAGCAAAACTCTTGAAACCCAATGTTTGCTGTGGCAACACAGAAATAGTACTTGGCACCTCTACCCACAAAACAACACGAACATGACAGTTTGAACAATCCAAGGAATAACACATAATGCACATATTATAAAGGCTATCCACACAATTCTAACAAAATATGTCTGCATTTACCACACAGAAGTAAATTATATACGATTGCTAGTCACCCCTCACTGTGTCCAGCACACCCCTGGTGGTTTCTATGAGCCATCTCTGAGGCCTAATACCTCTGTGCCATTGACAATATAATACTCTAGCCCCCGGATTCAGCAAGCTCTGCACAGAATGTAGGAATAGTGCAGGAGCTACTGGAGGCAATATGGCTGCCATGCGATCCAGGAATAAACTCCAGGGACATGCACGAACACTCCTGCACTATTCCTGCATGGACACAGCTCCTGTATGCAAATTATCCCATTTTCAGGTGAAAACCATGCAAATGTGGTGCCCAGGAATCTCTGTGGCATGATCTATATCTGTGTAGTGCTGTAGTGTGGTATACTAGTTAGGAATAAGTTATAATCCCAGACATGGCAAGTGTGTGTGTGTGTGTGTGTGTGTGTGTGTGTGTGTGTGTGTGTGTGTGTGTGTGTGTGTTTGTGTAGGGAATAATGCCTTTGAGGCCATTTACAGTCACTACAGCCTTCTTTGCCAAGCCTGCTGATATTATTCACTTTGAAATACACCTTTGGGTAAAGAGTAGCTCAATAATCTCCATGGTGTGTGCTATAGCTGCATAATGCTGTAGTGTGATAAACTAGTTAGGTAGGAGTTCTATTCCAGACATGGCAAGTGTGTGTGTTTGTGTAGGGAGCAATGCTTTTGAGGCCATTCACAGTCACTACAACCTTCATTGCCCTTTTTTGGCATGCCTGCTGATGTCATTGACTTTGAAATACACCTTTGGGGAAAGAGTAACCCAATACTCTCTGTGTCATGTCCTTTAACTGCATAATGTTGTAGGGTAATAAACTAGTTAGATAGAAGTTCTATCCCCAGGCATGGCATGGCATGTTTGTTTGTCTGTGTAGGGAGCAGTACTTTTGAGGCCATTCACAGTTACTACAACCTCCATTGCTCTGCTTTGCCAAGCCTGCTAATGTCATTCACTTTGAAATACACCTTTGGGGAAAAAGAAACCCAGTAAACTATGTGGCACATCCTATAACAGTGTAATGCTGTAGGGTGATAAACTAGTCAGGTAGGAGTTCTATGGCAAGAGTGGATGTTTGTGTGCGTGTGTTTGTTTGTCTGTGTAGGGAGCAATGCTTTTGAGGCCATTCACCATCACTACAACCTCTATTGCCCTGCTTTGTCAAGCCTGCTGATGTCATTCACTTTGAAATGCACCTTTGGAGAAGAAGCAGCCCAATAATTGCCATGGCATGTACTGTAACTGTGTAATGCTGCAGTGTTATAACCATGTTAGATAGGAGTTCTATTCCCCAGACATTGCAAGTATGGATGTTTGTCTGTGTAGGGAGCTATGCTTTTGAGGCCATTTACAGTCACTACAACCTCCATTGGCCTTCTTTGGCATGCCTGCTGATGTCATTCACTTTATAATACACCTTTGGAGAAGAAGTAGCCCACTAATCTCCGTGGTGCACCCTATAACTGTGTAATGCTGTAGTGTGATAAACTAGTTAGGTAAGAGTTCAGTTCCCAGACATGTTATATGTGGATGTGTGTGTTTGTCTATGTAGGGAGCAATGATTTTGAGGCCACTCACAGTCACTACGACCTCCATTGTCCTGCTTTGCCAAGCCTGCTGATGTCATTCAATTTGAAGTACACCTTTGGGGAAAGAGTAGCCCAGTAATGTCCATTTGCGTGTCCTATAACTGTGTAATGCTGTAGTGCAATAAACTAGTTAAGTAGGAGTTCTATTCCCAGACATGGCAAGTATGGATGTTTGTCTGTGTAAACAGCAATGCTTTTGAGGCCATTCACAGTCACTACAACCTCCATTGCCCTTCTTTGTCATGCCTGCTGATGTCATTCACTTTGAAATATATCTTTGGGGAATGAATTTCTCAGTAATTTCCCTGGCACATTCTATAACTGTGTAATGCTATAGTGTGGTGTACTAGTTAGGTAGGAGTTCCAATACCAGACATGACAACTGTGAGACTTGGTGTGTGTGTGTGGTTGTCATTTGTATCCTGTGTGGAGGTGGCTGTGAGTGTGTAACAACTTGACTCATTGTAGAGTGGGTTTTGCAAATGTCTTATATGGTGGGCCTATTATATGTCACAATGTCCACCTTACAAGGATAACAGATGTCAAACAGCAGGGAGGTTGGGGTTGACAGTCCATACCCCTACATGTGATATCAAGGCCTGATGAACAATCTAGGCAACCCTTGTATTACCCAGAGAACACTCTCTACCCATGTCTCATACACAAACGCACTCGTCTAGACAACAACCACTATGTTGGTAGTTCTATGCATATTGCCCACAGATAGTAACCATGGTGTGATTGCAGTAGACTACAGAGGGCATGCCACCCTGTCCCATCACTACAATAGGCACACAATTGCATACAGTGCTCCTTCACTATGTTCCCCACTGGACGCCTGCAACAACTGTAGTGCCAGCAAATTTAACCCACAAAGGAAATACCATGCCTTATACACATGCCCTGTATGGACAGATGCCACTGACACCAGGGAATACCCGTATCATGCTGTCAATGTAGGTGCAGAGTCAACCTGGTGTCCATTGGCAGTTCCCACCACATGAAGCCAGGAATGGCACATCTGATGATAACAATCTGTGTACACAACATGCCTCAGACACCCCAGGTACACATCCACGTCACAGAACATGCATGTGGGACATGTGCACATCCCAAACACTGTCCATGTCATGGACTATAGAACACATACATGGCAAGCATTGCACAGCACTGGCCACCCAGAATGGTAATGCAGATGACTGGATGGTGAACACAATACCCACCTGTGTGGGCCAATCCAGACATTACACCCCTGAGAAAAACTGCAAACCATTTTCATGTGGCCTGACACCAAGGTATACCCTTTACCTAGCCTTGTTCAGCCTTCTGGCACAGTCAACCACTACACACCTGTGAAGCAATGCACCCATGTATGCCAGTACTGGCAACGTGTGTGTGTGTGTGTGTGTGTGTGTGTGTGTGTGTGTGTGTGTGTGTGTGTGTGTGTGTGTGTGTGTGTGTGTGTGTGTGTGTGTGTGTGTGTGTGTGTGTGTGTGTGTGTGTGTGTGTGTGTGCATGGAATATAATGATGTTGATGCCATTCATACTCACTACACCTCCCATTGGCTTACTGAAGCATGCCTTCTGATGTCAGATATCTTCCTATACCCTTTGCCCACATATCATCCTAATAACCCCTGTAGTGCATGGAATACCTGTGTATTACTGTATTGTGGCAAACTAGCTAGTTAGGAAGTCTAATCCTGACCCTGCCAACTGTGATAATGTGTGTGAGTCCCTGAGAGAGTGTGGCTGTGTCGACATTGACACCTGTTTATGTGGACAAACACGTGTACTCCTACCTTACCCTCCTTTATCACTGTTGCAGATGTCACTCACCATCAGAAATACCTTTGGCCAGCTTCCCAGCATGTAAGCTCTGTGGTGCATGCAATAACTGCGTAGACATGTGATAGCAATACAAAGTCAAGCAGGGGTTTGAAATCCCATACTGGTAAGTGTGTGACACAAGCATGCTTATGTTTTACTCTCCCACCCCCTCCTTGTCTTACGTTGTCTCTGTCTGTCTCTCTCTCTCCATCACTGGTGAATGTGGAGAAGGTCACCTGCTTTGCTTAGACAGCAGTTTGTGTTTTGTAAGTGATGCGCATGATCAGCTGATGGACTCTGCATGAATTGCAGTCCCCACTAGCGAATTGCATGTGGAACAGCTGTGATAACATTCCCATAGCCAATTGCATGGAAACACACTCCCATACCTAGGAACATCATGTGGGTTTTTGAGACTTTTCATTCACTGTGAGCAGGACCTCATGTTGGTGTTTGGCAAACAGCAACACAGATGGTAGTAGGATATACCTTTAAAAACATACACTGTGCAGACAGGCCAACAAACAGGAGGGGGATGTTCCAGACATGACTACAGAATGTAAGTGTTGCTCCTCTGCATTTGGAGTAATGTTGGTTTAACAGGGTTTGTGTGGCTGGTCTACATGATTTAATACCTGTCATGACAGTGTTATGTGTTGGAGGAAACACCCACCTGTAGGGTTATCTGCAGACTGGGCAGTGTTTGGAGTATTATGTTTCTTGTGTTACTCACAAATCACCTATCTTAGAACTTCAGAAGCATAGGCTGAGGATTGCAATCAGTACATGCTGACAGCCTTGACAGTTACTGACGTCATATCCCTCATAGGACATATGTCACAACAAACCCTGTTAAAACAGTAAATATATGAGGTTATCACAGCAATGCTTTTGTACATATGTCATGCAGTAAGAGGTGCATATGTTCTGTACACCATTATTTATTGACATCATACCTGATAACAAGTCAGTCAGATATCAGACTGCTAGACATGTTATGTATAGTAGGGTTTATTTCTGAGGACATAACCTGGGCATTCTGTGGTTATGTGTACGGTAGTGGGGTCCGTGTACTTATGGTGATTGTCGACAGGATGTGTATCATGAATATGTACCTTGGCCTGTGTACAGACTGTGGTAGGTGTCATTGTTCTAGGTCCAGTTCTATAGTACCCAATTGGCTCACATGTTTGTAGGGCCAAAGACACACATGTCCCATACCACAGACAGGCATTGGACCACACTGTGTCTTGACCCAGTATATGTAGGTTTAGTGTGTGAGTGGCACTTATGAGGATGGTGTTGATCAGACAGTCCATATAGTGTAATATTAAGCTTGCATACCATATGTGGCTGTGGCTGTCTTCACATTGGTTGCGGGTATGCACTTTCACACAGGTGACTGTTATTCTGTGCTGTGACATGCCTGTAGAGCCTGCTATATTTGCAGGTACATGTCTAATCCCCCATACGAAATGTAGGCCAATCTTGTGGCAATCTGCCTGTAGTTAGCACAGTGCTTTGTTACATGCCTAGCAGCTTGGTGTAATTACCCAGTGTGATGTTATGTCCAGATATTTGCAAGATGTACTGCTGCTGGGCCACCATAGCTGTCGTGTATTTCTGACAAAGCAGTAGGATTCTCTACAGATGTATGTCACTAACTACTGGGTAGTATGTAGCCATGTGACCTCTGCACCACCAGTTATTATGTGTCAGGACAGACAGGAGTGTGTGAATGCATTAACTGTGTGGGCATATGTAGCCCATTATTTATGTGCTATACCCATGTACATGGCTGTTAACATCCACATTGTCAAGCTTGGTCCACATGTCTCACACAAAGGGGATCTGTGTATACCTCGGAACTGACCAGAGAGTGCCAGACTGTCCACAAATATTGGTCATATCTCTGCTGTTGTCCACAGGATTATTACTGTGCTATCAGTGGTACTGTACTATGATGCCCTTAGGATGTCTGTCAGCAACCGATGGAATACATGTCAATAGCAGATGTGACCTTCCACACAGAACATGTCTGTTAAGACAACCCCTGTTACAGTAGCAACAGTCTACATATATACCTGCAATACATACATCACATCCTCTTGCACTAAGATTTTGAGACTATTTGTGCTGAGGTAGGACTCCACTCCATGTTCTGGACATATGGTAAACATATATATATATATATATATATATATATATATATATATATATATATATACACATACATATCTGCACACATATATGGATATATATGTACATATATATACATGTGCAAACAAATATATATATATATATATTTATATATATACATATACACATCTATATATGTCGATACATATATATATATAGATATATATGCACATATAGTTATAGTTATCTACATATATATCAACATCAATAGATATATCTGTATATATATATATATGCACATATAGTTATATATATCATAGGTTCATAAGTAGGTACTAGGCTATCTGCCTGAGGGCATTTATAAGCCTAGCCAGAGTGTGTCAGCTTTCGCTGCCCCTTTGATTAATTAACTGAGCCTCTGTCAAGAAGAGCCAATGAAGTGATCCCAGGGGTGTATTTGCTGTTACCCATCCACTCGTCAAGGTTTTCCTTGAAGAGTGTTAGTGAGGGGCTCTGCCTAATGTAGTTAGGAATTTTGTTCCAAAGCATGGGGAGTCACTGTGACAGGTATATATCCCTCCAGCTTATTCTATTTATTGTTGTGGTGAGGTTTAGCTCACTAGAGCAAGTGGCTCACAGTGACTTGGATTTCTTTAGGTGGAGCATGTCCATCAATTCTGAGTTGGACATGGCTTTGTAAGTCAGGCAGAGATCACCACTGAGTAAGCGATATGCCACTGAGTACAGCTGCAGTTTTTCCAGTCGGACTGCATAGGACATATATTTGAGACAAGTAATCCTCTTGGTGAGGTACTTTTGTGGTCTTTCCAGCTGTTGGAAGTGTCTTGTGAGGTACATCCCAAATGGGGCATTGTACTCTATGATGGGTCTGATGAGTGATGAAGAGAGTGGCACTATAACCTCTTTATTTCTAAATGTGAACCCTTTAGTAATTAGATGGGCTACATAGAAGGATTTCCTAACTACTTTGGCAATATGATTGTCAAAGGAGAGATTATTATCTACCTGGGTCCCCGGATTTCTTATTACCTCTTCTGTATTAAGGGGGCTGCCACCTATGTGGTAATTCATGGGTGTTTTGTTTTTCCCAAATGGGATGACTATGCATTTTTTGGCATTTAGCTTGAGACCATGACTTTAACACCAGGTGTCTGTCTCAGTAAGGCCCTTTTGGAGAATGTCCATGTCAGCTGGAGAGTCAATTATGGCTCCCAGTTTGCAGTCATCGGCGAACTTGGTTAGCCATAGTCCTCCTGTGTTTGCCTGTACTTCTGAGAAGTATATGCCGAACAGTAGGGGTCCCAGGACCGAGCCTTGAGGGACATCACTTGTGACTGGCTTAGAGTCGGACCTGGAGCCCACTATTCTTATCGTGTGAGTTCTGCCTGTAAGCCAGTTGGCAAATCATCTCGTGATGCAGGGGTTTATGTTCAGGCTGGTGATCTTTTCTATAATTCCCGAGTGGGGAATGGTGTCAAAAGCCTTGGTGAGGTCAAGGTAGGCTGTGTGAACTACCTTCCCCTCATCTATGGACTTGGTGACTGTATCGAAGAAGTCAACCAGGTTTAGTAGGCATTATCTGCCCTTAAGAAAGCTGAACTGGGTCAAGTCAAGTGTTTGGAGGTTCCCAATGTCTTTGTTAATGAGTTCTATGATGATGTGCTCCATAGCCTTGCAGACCAGGCTAGTCAGGCTTTTGGGGTGATAGTTACCAGGTCGGTTTGGGCCCCTCCTTTGTGGGGTGGAATAACTGTTGCTGTGCACCATTCTATGGGCATGTAGCCTGTGGAGAGGCTGAGGTTGAACAGTGTGTTTAGGTGGGCGGTTAGTTTGATCTGTAGTACCTGCAAGACTCAGTTTTGGACACCATCTGGCCCCATTGATGCTGTGCTTTTGGCTTTTGAAAGGGCTGTTTTCACCTGTGCGTCTGTGATTTCTGAGACTCTAACTTTTCCAGTATTGTTGTGGGCCCTTTTGGGGGTGAGAGGGGGGTGAAGTTTGCACTGAATCTATCTGCCAGGATGTTGGCAATATCAGTGGTTCAGTATAATTTGTGCTATTTTGCACTAGCTCAGAGCATATCTGCGAGTTGACACTTAGATTCTTGACATAGCTAAAGAAGGCTTTGTGGTTATCTTTTGAATCCTTGGCTATTTTTCTTTCAAAGTTAGCCTTGGAGGATTTTATGAGGGACCTCAGTTTCTTACTGATACTGATCAGGGATGTCTTTCCTTCTTGGGATTTGCTTTTTTTCTGAACTACTTTCCTCCTTCTATTGTATAGCCTGTTTATGGCAGGGGTCCACCAGACTGGTTTCCTTCTCTTAGGGGAGTAAGTTTTGGTTTTGCAAGGGATGGCATGATACATGCATCCTTGTAGGTGCTTGTAGAGTGCATTTGTAAAGGTTCCTGCATCTTGGACATTGTTATCCTTTAGTGTGGGGGCTGTGAAACGTACCACCTCTGTTTTAAGTAAGGTGAAGCTTGCTATAGAAAGGTTTTTCACTGTGGTTTCCTTAGTTGGAGGTGGTGGTGTGGTGTGGACATCCAGAGTGATTAGTTTATGGTCTGATCTAACCAGTGACGGGTTGACCTCTGGTGTGGAACACCTGTCGCCCATGTTGGTGATGACCAAGTCCAATATGTTTTCACCTCTGGTAGGGGAGTTTACCAGCTCATCCAGGGCATTTGAGTTGAAGCGCTGAACCTGGGAGTTTGTACTTGAGTAGTTTTTCCAGTTAATGGTAGGGTAATTGAAATCACCCAATATCAGGGTGTCTGGTAGGACCTTCATGTTTTCCAATGTCTCCAGAAGGGCGGAGTGGTGGTCCTGGGGATATAGATTTATCTGTACATATATGCTATACACACACACACACACACACATATCTATATCTATATATCTATATATATATATATATATATATATATATATATATATATATATATATATATATATATATATATATATATATACAGAGAGATCTATAAATGGCCATATATATGATGCACTATACAGATGTGTATAAATACATATATATGAATATATATGTCTATGTCCATTTAGACATATATCTTCATATGTATATGTATATATCCACATCCTTGTCATGTGTAAATATTACTGTTGTGTATACCTTCCCAGATGTATCTCACCGTATGGATCTGATATGTGTATATTTAGATATAACAACATATGTGATGCAGCAGTAATATCACTAACAAGTACTACACAATTGTAGAAGTCACAACAATTGTTCAATACTATTTAATATGTGTACTGACAGATATACTGGAAAAACAACAACTTTTTTCATAGCTGTCATGGCGTAGTGGATAACTGTTGTGACTATAGTGTATAGAGTCCTGGGTTTAAGGGCTGTTTATTTTGTTGCTGGGTAGAGCAAGGGTTGTTGGATACAGAGTGGCTAAGGCAGTTTTGAGCATCTTTAAGCGGGTTTGCTTGGGTTTGCGTGAAGCTAAGTGGTAATAACGTATGGTTAAACATTTGAGCACTTACACCATGTAGGCTTTGCTTACCAGTGTGCAAATGTGCTTAGCATTTATATTGCAGCAATGCTGAAACCTGCTAAACATGGATCTGCCCTGGTAGCCAGTGCTCACATTCTGGTCTGATAAAATAGCTGGGTAATGACATCTGTAATAAGTCTATGTAATGCAATGCACATAACATGTGCCTGTGTGCTGTCATTGCAGTAGCAAGGGGTGTGAGTCTCCAGTCTGGGACACTTGAGTATATAAGACATGTACAACACTCTTATTTGTGTGAATGTGTTACATACAAGGGTAGTATCCCAGGTTATATGCCATCACACTGACATGTAGTGCATCATGCCATTACTACTGTTGACAGTGCTTTCCCAAGCAAGAGTAGATTGCTAATTGTAGTACAGGCAACAAACACCCCTGAATGCAAAGATGGACTGTGCATCCTCACTGTCATGTTCCTGGTATGTGAGCAGTGTCACAATATATATCCCCTAATGGATAATGATCTGACATGTGGAAATTAACTGTAGACTACTGTCTGTATAGCAAATGTCAGTGAGGGCTGCCATCATGTAGTAATGGCATACATATTGGTGTCAGAAATCTTTCTGTCGACACATTCATCCTACTGCATAGCTAGTTGGCAAGCTGATGTGTGTCAGTCCCTGTACAGATGTGCAGATGGCAGGTATCCAGCCTGGATACGTAGAGGAAACATATGCTTGACTGACACTGACATGTCTGCTCAGCTGTTTTATAACTGGCACAGATAGAACACAACACCCTGTACGCACCACATGCCACGGGAACCTCCACTACACTACTACAGTCAACAGAACATGCTTGGGTACAGGTCTCCAACACAGACAATAATCATGTTTTGTAATACATGTTGCATGCATGTCAACTGGATCACCTCACTGGCCATTTGCAGGAGGCACCCAGAGGATGGGCTGATGCATGTCACTCTCACTCTGAGGGTCAACACAATGGTGTCTGTAGATAGATTGCCTGCTGGCACATGGCAGGTGGCATGATACCACTGTACACATATTCCCGACACTTCCCAGCTTTCCATAGACAGTAGCCAGGTACACATCTATGACCACCTGCAGTGATGCACCCCAGTACTGACAAATGTGTATGTGTGCATTACTAAGGATATCAGTGTCTGTGTGTAAGAACACCTGTAGTTGGAAATACCATGAGGGCCTTCACACCCACCGCAACACCCATTGCCATAGTTAGATGTGGCTGCTTTAGTACCGGACATTACATGTACCCTGTTACGCTCCTCTCCCTAAAGGCTACCTGAGCCTTGAAATACCAGCACAACACTGTTGTACAAATGGGTTGATAGACATGGGATACCCACTGAGTTCTGGCAAGTGTGTGTATGTGTGCATGTGTGTATATCTGTAGGGTATAGCATTCTGAGGCCACACACTCCTATTACAATACACATTGCCACATAGTATTACGGATAGTGATGTTACTGTCCATAGGAGAGGCATGACAATGCATCACCCAACTATGCTTGTGGCATGTGCATTACATGCATATCCCTGTAGAACCACTATTGGGATGGACAATGGGTTGTATTGCAGACCTGGTCAATGTGTGATGGTGGGTATGTCAGAGTGTCATCAGGGGTTCCAGTGTGTAGAATATCCACAGTGGGGTGTGGGTGCTGTGTACACTGTCATTACACCATGGTACCCCCGGTACATATCCCTTGTACCACTGTATGGTGACCCCTGTCACTATCAACCATACAGGTAACTGATATCACAGTCCAGCCCAGTTATGCATGTGCTGTGCGTAGCCTACCTGTAACACATTGAGCACACTGACAAGTTAGCACTTATAGGCCCAGGTCTCTTGGATGTGTGTCTGTCTGTTATGTGTCTGTTAATGTGTATATGATGGTATGTCACACTATGTATTGTCCATATACAACCATTAAATCCCTGATTATCATACTGTACATGCCTGGGGATGATCTGCATGTAACATGTCACCTGGAACACACCTCATCCTAAACACTGTGTGGTGTGCAATTAAAGCCACACACATCAGTAGCACTACATACCTAGGTAGGGGTCTAGTCCCAGTGTTTCCAAGTAAGAGTGTGCATGTATTTGGATGGATCTACTTCAGGTTGCTGATTATACATGTTCCAGGGGAGGTCACCTGTCCATGTGGCACAG
Source organism: Protopterus annectens (assembly GCF_019279795.1). Lineage (NCBI taxonomy): Eukaryota > Metazoa > Chordata > Ceratodontiformes > Protopteridae > Protopterus > Protopterus annectens. Next base: position 1,724,495,348 of record NC_056731.1, on the reverse strand, counting down.
GCAATAACTGTTATACAGACCTGTGACATGTGTTCAACTGTACCCAGACTATGGCACAGCCATGGTGTCACCACAGTGCCATACCCCTTGTAAGATATGACAGCAGACCATCCTCCTGCTGATGCATGTACACCTACAACACAAATGGATAACATTATGGAGACCACAATCACTCAATGTTACTAACAGCTATAAGGCGTCATGGCTGGACAGCTACGCTACCTGACATGTAAGCATTAAACCTTACTGCTGACAACATGTTACACAGCAGTGCATTGGTTCACTGTAGTACAGTCACCAGGTGCATCAGAACCATATTAGTCTGTCCCTACATCAATGTTATGGATGACAGGGATGTGGCACAAGTATCATCATATGCACAGGGTGTGTTGTGTTTTTTTGCCAGAGACCTAGGGTGGGCCATACATTTGACACCAAGTGTGTGGGTAAGAGGTGTAATTTGCTGATATGGGCATGGTGATGTGGTGTGTGTAGGTATGTGGTTGCCTTAGGTGTGCTTGTACAGTGTGTGGGTATGCATGCAGACAGTTCTGCCATGTGGCTGCCCTATACAGGTGTTTCTTGGACAGCGGCAGACCATACCTGACAGGGTGTGCAGTTCATCACCTCTAGCCACAGACACGCAGACTGTGCCTACCAGGGGTTCCATTGGCACATCCAGGTACTGGCTTCGATGTGTTACTCACCCCTGTTGATGACATATGTCCTGTGTAACCAGGTCCCCCCTGAAACTGGTCAGGGCCATGTGCATGTGGCCTGCTGTGGTGTGGTGTTGACAGCATCCCACTGCAGTGCTGGGGCTGGTACTGCCACTATGGTAGTGGCTTGGTGTCCTTGCAAGTTCATGTTGACCACCACATATTGGTGTTGCTGGCCTATGTCCGCACGGCCGTTGTCCCACTCCCACCACATGTTCTAGCACAGACAATCCACGGTCAAAGAGGACCACCATCTCACTCAATCATCTATCTATGACCTCGGTATAATCCCAGAGGGCACCTGCAAGTTCATGGATGTCACTTACAGATGAGAAAGAAGCCCTCTGAAGCCTCAGACCCTGTCTGGTCTACAGTTCCATAAATGCCTGTGCCCCCATCACAGTCTGAAACATGCATCTGGTGGTACCAGTTGTGGCACTTCTGTCAGGGGCATGATGACCAACAGCCCTCCCATGAGCACCCCAGTACATCTGCCTATGTGGTGCCCGGAAAGACATCCGGCTATGCCTGCTGTGTCCAGATGCAGCAGGCATAGCTACCACAATCTCCTGTGCACTGCCATCAACCGCCAACTGTCCCTCTGCTATGGCCACTGGTGATGGGGTATCCATAGGCACTTTGACTGTGTACGGGGTTGGGGTCGCTAACAGGTGGATGTCAAATGATGGTGTAGTTTCAGCCTCTGACAACCCCCCTGTGCCTCAACAGACCTATCATCATTTTCGGTGTCTGTATGGACACCAACATCAGATTGCATGCAGGAGGGACCCTGACCCACCTTGCCACCAGTGAGGGGAAAACAAGAAATGCACTTTAAGACTTGTACGGCATTGCATAACAGTACACACATATACACACACACATACACACACACGCACACACGCACACACGCACACACACACACACACACACACACACACACACACACACACATCCTGAAATTCCACCATAATACCTACCTGTCCCTGAGTTTACAGACAGTCCCAAGTTTAGTCACGTAATTTCCCCATGCTGCATCACACATGGTAACATACACTCATTAATACCAATCATTAACGTATCATTCTTCTAAATGCCTAGACAAGTGAGCACAACACATGACCTGTTACTCCATTACCTCTTTGACTTGATTGTTGTAGCTTTTATAAGGCCTCACTGATGTCATCCAGTGTTCACCCTGGGTATGTCCGGACATCGTGAGCATGACCCCCATATGTTAGGGGCTACTATGTTCACTCAATAATGTCACACACTTGAGTGTCATATGTAACTATTGCACAGTAGATGCAAGATCTGCTGTTCAATCAACCTATTATGTGGACAACAGTAATATATGGATACACTCCCTGGTGTTGACTAGTAATTCCCCAATGCATCTGTAGTTCTGCATACATGGGTAGTTGTTCACCGTTCTGCTGATTGCAATTCACTGTGCACCTGTTATGCACCCAGCCATGTACTGTGCACCATACCACACAGCTGTACACACCATTGCTGAATGTGTATTACTGTGTCAGTTATGTCTGCTCCAATGCTCACAGCCCCTATGTGTTTGTCTGACACATACCTGGGATGATATGTGGACATATGTCATTTGTGAATGCCTGATGTCTGATTTACAGATCCCAACATCAGCAGTGCATGTATGACCAATGTGATACTGTTACACTGACTACTGTCAAACCATACTGTGGCTATGGGGAGTGTACACACCCTTATTGATATGATTCCCTCTTCCTTGATATGCCATAGGACCACATCACTGCATATGATAACATTACATGAGCCTGATATGTGACATATGTCGTGTATATTCATATGCAGTGTCTAACAAATGTGTTAGTTGTGCTGATGCTGACCGCGATGCATACACTTTATGGGAGCATATGTGTGCACACCCTTATCATGACGGTTTGTTGCACCTACTGTTATGTGTACTACAGAAGTCACTATTCCTGGCAGGGGTATACTAGCATGGGCCATCTGCATTTTCCAGTATATGGTCGGTCTGCCCTACACATGTCCCCCAACTCTGCATTATTGCAAGGTCAACTCGTGCACATCCCTTGGAGTTCACACACTGCCATCATTATTGCTGTGGAGTCAGGGTTACATCTGCCACAGTTCCTAAACCTGACTGTGTGCAGATACAGACATTCATAGCATCCTTAGGATCCCTGCTGCAGTGCACTGGTGTGTCATGATGACACCCCCCCACCTTCAGCCTTTTTGCAGATGCTTGACAACTATGGCCAATACATGTGTGTCAGTTTGCAGTGTCCCAAACACTGAATACCATGTGTAACAGTCTAGTCCCAGCTAATGAATGGCAAACATACGGGTGTACACTGGCTCCAGCACAGTACAGATGGGGATGGTGGGCCTAAGGTGGGGTGAGGGTTGGTTGTGCTGCACATGTATCTCACATGATACTGTCTGTAGGTTTCCAACATGGTCATGGTACACCAGTACACATTGCAACACATGACCTTTGGAGACCTCTTCTGTTATGTATACACTACCTATAGAAAGGCCTGGCTGATGTTTCCTGTGGTACAACTGTCACATGTGATTACCCTAACCCATAGGCCACATGCTTGCAGAGTCCAGGCAATTGCTGATACGGGTACTGCACAGCCAGTACTTGCTAGATATTCCTGCAATCCCCTCAGTGTTGTGGCATGTTACTAGGCAACCCACATGACCAGTATGCTACATGTGACGTCATCTGTATTGGATGGCCATCTGTTTATTTCCTACATAATTCCTGTCCCATACATTCTTGCCACATAAATGACTGTCTGCACTGTTTGCCATGGTATATGCAATGGTGAGGTATGGCTATATGTTCAGCTTATGGGTACTACCTATTTGGTATGGGGCCCACGCCATGTCATGTAAGATGTGTGCAAGCCATTGCTGCCTCTGTTGCAGGTAAGTGTGCACATTTGATGGCCAAACATCTTGGATAGCAGACCAATATGTGGTGTGACATTGAGGACATGTACTTGCGGAAAGGTGCATTTCCATGACAAATGCATGCAGTCAGTACCTCAACAGATGCTACGACTATTTTTTATCTGGAGTGTGTGCCCACATACACTTCCAGTGTTTGTGAAGGTATGTATTCTCCATATTTGCTGCCCTAACCTATGATTCCGTAATACACACACATTGCTCATGTTGGGACCACATTGCAGGTTTTAAGGGTTGTGGACCACAGTATCATGATATGCCATAGTATAGATCTGCAACAGTTGCCATTGTAATACTGGTATATACACTGTTGTAGCACTGTATAAGGGTGATGTTTCACACATGTCCCTACTGTAGGCCATTTGTCCCACCATTATGTTCATCCCTGTGGACACATTTTGCAATGACAGGATGTTAGTCATATTGCAGTTGGCTGACATACCTTTCAGATACACCATCATGGTCACCACTGTGATGCAGTGCAGTTAACAGCAACAATATGTGAACATGTATGGCATGCATTATGGGTAGGTGTGTTAGATGTGTGCATGGAATATACCATAGCCATTACATGACCAGAGTATTGGTAAGCATGAACATAAACCATACTCACCAGCTACAGGCTGCTGCCTTGGTGGTATAGCAGAGGTACCTAAAAAAGTGTGTGAGAGATGTGATGTCAGTAGCCACAGCTGTGATATTGGTACACGGTGGGTGCAGCATTACAGTACATCAACAGTGCAAGTCCACAATATTACAGATTATGCACAACTGTTTATTAATACTACTTAGCAACAGACCATATATATATATATATATATATATATATATATATATATATATATATATATATATCATCTCACATATGCATGGTCTACCTGTACAGATGCGGATGGATAAGCAACAGTGGTCTACTGATATGACCTGTGACCTTATCTGCATGCTACTCTGCCGGTGTGTGGGTAGCACCCACCTCTACTATGGTCCCCACCAGTTGTTGTGTGTGCAGGCAGGCAGGTGCCACAAGGCTAGCAAGGAGCTCCTCAATACATGTCAGGGGGGGGGTGGATGGAATGACCTCTTCATTGCTAGGCTTATTGTATGGAAGTGTTTGGCTGGGATGGTGTCGGCAGTTTAAGGTGAGTGAGTGTGCGTGAGTGTTTTTGTAACTTGTATGAGTAGGTCAGGGTAGGGTGGTGGGGGTATGAGTGTGTGTTGGCTCTGTGTGATTTTTTTTTTTTTACTGTTTGTGCAATCTCAGAGTTAGCATATATAAGTAGGGGAGTGTGGGGGTGCAGGGGGGCTTGCCCCCTGCATATGTGTAGTGTAGGTGTTTGTCTGTGGGGTGTTGTGTTGTTTTTCAGTGTTTTGTGGTGTGGGTGTTATGGTTTGTGTGTTGTGTGCTGTATGGTGTGCATTTGATGTTATGATTTCATGGTTGTGAGGTGTCGTTGTTTTAATGGTTTCGACTTTATACTGTCAAAATGCTGAAATTTATATCTTAGCATTTCGGCAATATGAAGTGAAACCATTTGTAGCCATGTTCCCTGTAGGAACACTATCATTGCTGGCCTTTTACAGACAA
>NC_056731.1:1724480047-1724487547 GCF_019279795.1 Protopterus annectens | reverse complement strand
TGGTGAGCTTTTTAGACAAAGGAAAAGAGTGGCCATGGGTGCCTCATGCGCTTCCTTTTATGCCAACGTTGTTTTGCACAGATGGGAACGCACGTTCATCTTTTCTTCTACTTGGGTTCAACATCTAACTCATTATAGAAGATATCTAGATGACATCTGTATTTTATGGAATGGGACCCTTAACCAGTTTGTGGATTTCTTTAGTTACATCAACTCCACTACCCCTCTCTTGGTGTTCACTCACAACATTAACAAGCATGAACTTCACTATCTTGATGTGACTTTATATAAAGATTATAACAATTCAACATTCCTTTCTAAACTTTATAGGAAACCTACTTTTTCCAATTATTTTTTGCATTTTCAAAGTGCACACCCATTCCATCAGAAAAAAGGCATTGTTAAGGGCCAGTTCATTAGAGCCTCTAGGATGTGCAGTTCCACTGTTGATATTTTGGATGAAATACACTTTTTGCAATCCATGTTTGTACACAGGGGATATCCTCTCTCCCTTATCACCTCCTTAGCTAAGGAAGTGATTGACAATAGAGAAACAACATTTCCCCCACTTCTTGGCACAGGGCAACCTTCTGGTATAATTAATACTACAGCGACATCTGACATCTTCCGGAACAGTTTTATCTACACTTATTCTGGTAACTCCGCTGATATCGAGGAGATCATCAGGAGGCATTGGCCTGTACTGACCTTTCATGAAGAATTTAAAGATGCGCTCCCATCACACCCTAAATTTGTAAGAAAGAGGCACATTAATTTCAAGGAACTATTTGAAAGAAAACCTAATTTCCAGGCTAACAACTCTAATACACGATTAGGCACTTTTAAATGTGGGTCCTGTAACCAATGCCATGCCATTATTAATGCTTCAACACTTTATATTCCCTCCAGGAATTTTAACATTAAATCACATCACCACTACACCTGTGGGAGCAAAGGGGTTGTCTACCTAGGTTTTTGCACCATCTGCTCAAGCTTCTATGTTGGTAAAACGGAGAGGCCATTTAGGAAAAGACTCTACGAGCATTTTTATGATTTAAGCAAACAAAAGGAGTCTAATGCATTTTGCAAGCATTCACTCACTTGCCCTGAAATAGATCTTAAATTCATAGTGTTGGAGCAAGTTACCCCGGATGCTAGGGGAGGTGACTGGGAGACGACCCTTGAATATAAGAACTTATATGGCAACTTAAACTAGATGCAGGCAGACACCCTGGATTAAATGACAACATTAACATAAATAGTGTCCGCAAGCTAAGAAAGGCTTGATTATGAGAAGCTCATTTATTGCAGATACGAAAGATTTTCATGTGAAATATCATAAACAATTTATTTTAATTTATTGCTAAAATGTACTGTTTACAGTTTTTTTGGATTATTTTACATTTCAGCTCTTATATTTACTGTACATAATTATTGTATAATATTCTAATCGTTATCATCTAAGGATTTTACCCTAAACACTCTTTTTAAAATAACATTTACATATACTTACATAGAACATTCCCTTCAACTTTTTTATTCTGTGGGGATTTTATGATAACTGTAACTGTGGTGTTTCAACATCTTAATGCCTTATTATTATTATTTTTTATTTTATTATTATTATTTTTTGACCTTGTTTGAATGATTTCTCAACATGAACACACTTCTTTAAATTACACTAATACCATTGGTCCTACTCATCAGGCTGCTTTTTCCCAGCTAACCTGACACAACATCACTGTTTATCACGCACCAGGTCTAACTTTTAACAACGAAGTATTTTTAACAATTTATTAACTTCAGCATTTTTAAGCTTTAACTTTTAATTAATTAATTAATAATTAACTTCAGTGTATATAAAGCCTTGCAGCACTTTGTATGTTCACTTGATAAAGCTCGGCACAGACCGAGCGAAAGCGCTTGTGTTTTTTATTGTTTTTTTATTGTTTCGCATTAAAGAATCAGACTTTCTGAGCATTTTTACAAAGCAGCAGTCTGTCTTGATTCGGCTTTCCACCTTGGATTTATTTCTTCTTGGTCCTGTTGTGGCCCCCACTCATATTCTGGGGTTGTGTCCATATATATATATATATATATATATATATATATATATATATATATATATACATATATATATATATATATATATATATATATATATATATATATATATGTATATATATATATATATATATATATATATATATATATATATATATATATTTGGGCTTCATCTGCACAAAACATGTGTGCCCTTCTGCAGTCCAGAGGTCAGTGTATGTAATAGTGTTATATACCCCTGTAAGGCAGTCTATGGGGGTATGCACCATAAATAACCTAGGCTGTTATAGCATGTGAGGGATATCAGTAGTAAGCTGCCTTAAGGTATATGGATGTACATTACCATACATTTCACCTTGGGAAAATTGCTGGCCTACTGCTTACTGCCATACAGACAGTTTGTCAAAGTAATTGTGATGTTTTCAGTTAAGCATTGTTATGAAACAGATACATCCCGTTGTGACAACTTAAGTCTTTTCCCCCAAGTGATTGTGCACATAGTGTAGGTAGAGGCTGCTGGACTATACATCTGCATTACTTACTGTTGATTGATTGTTATCCTGTGGCCCAGTCTGTCTTTACTGTTGTACTACTAATAGGCCTTGGTCTGGACAGCAACATATGTTATGCTTTCGGATTACTGTATTAAATGATCTGCTTGAGAATTACATTAATCTGTTTGTATGCATTTCAAAGTCTAAACAGCTATATGACATGGCATATACAACTGTGATAGTACACAAATAAAACTTTCTTATGTATGAAAACCTGTGTGTGGTGTCATATCCTTTGACTTCTCTGTGGGTATATGTTTCAGGCAACAACTGTCTTTTGTATGAGTGACTCATACACTGTCCATTTGATAAGGTGGCAACTGTAGGAATACTAGCTGTTCAGTATGGTGTGCACCTTCTAAATATGTATCTTCTTGTACATATCTTTGTGTGAGTATGTGTAGTACACACACACACACACACATATATATATATATATATATATATATATATATATATATATATATATGTATCTGCATATATGTGTATACGTATCTTTGGAATGTTTATTGCTTCCACATTGTACATTCCGTATGGTAGCCAGAGTGTACTGCATGATATGTTACTGATAGCATCCTGACATTATGCAGGTGGGATGGATTACTGTTAATGTCTTGTGCCCATGTTATGTCGGGCCCTGGGTATGGGACATTCAACAGTTGGTATTGTATTGCAGGGCAGATCTGTTTTGCTGTGGGGGAGGGGTGATATGAATACTTCTAGGATGTATTTAGTTTGGGGCTTCTCACCCGCATTAATGGTGCCTTTGGTCATATATGTATTTATGTTTTTTTTTTTATAGCTAAGGATATATATGTCTGTATATACATATATATATATATATATATATATATATATATATATATATATATATATATACATATACATATATATGTATATATATATATAAATATGCTTACATATATACATATTGCTATATATATATATATATATATATATATATATATATATATATATATATATCTATATATGCATATATTTATATATTTATATATGTATGTGTATATATTTATATATGTGTGTGTGTGTGTGTGTGTGTGTGTGTGTGTGTGTGTGTGTGTGTGTGTATATATATATATATTTATATATATATATATATATATATATATGTGTGTGTGTGTAAATATATATATATATATATATATATATACATATATATAGATAGATATAAATACACACACACACACACACACACACACACACACACACACACATCTACATGTATAAATACATTTTTGAATGTGCTGGATGATATGTTTGTGAAAGCATCAGGGTTATGTATAACAGACATGGCTTAGTGGTAACTCACTTTGGTTATGGAGTACAGGGTCCTGGGGTTAAACTTGCAGAGGCTGTTTATTTTGTTGCTGGAAAGAACAAGGGCCGCTGGATACAGAGTAATTAAGGCACTTTTAAGGAGTTGTAAGTGGGTTTGCGTGGAGGTAAGCAATGCTACCTTCCAGTTACAGTTTCTTGTACTGATTTAGCTTCTTAATTTCTTAATCTGTGTAAGCATTGCTTACCCCCATGCAAACAAGGTTAAACCCTCTTACTGCTGCTTAAAAGTGCTTACTCCTGCTTACCACCCACTCTAATTTCTTTAAAAGAAATGAAAAAACATTGATAGGAAAGTTGTGAAAAGGGGGCACAAAGAGGGGAAGACAGTAGGGAAAATAGCTATAGATGTGCAGGACGGGTGTAGGGAAGGTCCATAGCTGCCCATTTCTTCTACAGCAACAGCTGTGCATATACACTGCATTTGGAGATAGATTTGGACACTTAGACACATGAGACGGGGTGAGGACAACAATAATATGTTGTAAAGCCAATTAGACCAGATTACATGTGTCCAGTGGACACATGTGAAATGTACAGCTATGTATGGAGCAAGATTATTTTTTTGGGAACAGATTGTCCTTTTTTTTCAGGTGAGAGTGAGATGTTGGGGAAGGATAGTATGTATATTTGGGGAGGTAGGTTGGGTAGGATAACAGACAAGACAGGCAAGAAAGCATACAGGGGCAGTATATGACACATGTGGGGGATAAACACCTTGACGGGGGAGGGGTGTTTGGAAATTGGAAGCCCATGAGTCCCCTAGTGGATATAGTGGGACTGAGGTCCCCACCCATGGACAGTCACCACTGAACCTTCACAGCCTCCAAGGAGGCTGTGCTGGGGGCTGAGTAGGAGGGCCAGGCCAACCCTCTAGTTGTGACATGCGGCCCTCAAGCTGGTGTAGCAGATCTCCAAACTCCCTGCAGAGCTCGCTATGCACCCTGCCCCAGACCTGCAACAGGTGACAGTGTCTTGTCTGCATCCACTCCCAGTGGGGGAGGCAAGCCCCATCCCCTGAGGTGGTTCCACCTGAAGGTGGTGCAGGACCAGCAGATGAGAAGGTCCTGGGGTGGGCCCCAGATGTGCTGGTGCCCAGTGCTACGACCAGATGATTTGGGACAGGTGGGTCCACTGGGACCAGGCTTCCCAAATGTGCTATGGTGTTTCAATTTTACAACATATGTGGGTTAGTAATAGTCAACACATTTCAGGATTAGGTATAACAGCATGCATAGATATTCCCATTAACCCAAAACACCAGATATGGAACAGTTGCATAGCAAACAGAACACATGCATATATGGGCCCACAGTTCCCATTACAACGACATGCAGGTACATTGATGGCAGCATGCCACCAATGTGGGAGTATTTCAACATGGCACATGCATAGAAACAAATTTAAGTATTTATCAAACAATAGGACATATGTCCCAACAGTAGATTTAATGGAGCACATGCCAACTGAGTTGTGTATTTAGTTTATTGTTGCAGATATGCTGTGGAGGAGAGAAAGATATCAGTTAACAACTTCTATATCCCTGTAGTTCTCATTACTTTCCTAGTCAGTGCTGTGATCTATACCTTACAGGTATTAGTACACTACCCTGTGGCCTTAGTATGGACAGTTGTATAGACGTAGACAACTATATACATGAACTGAGTTTTTCCTGCAGTATACACCTCTTACCTGGTATACCTGTGGAGGTTTTATTTGTTAACACTACCTAACAGTTCCTACACATATTCCCTGATTCCAGGTTGCTGTTATGCACATACCTGTCCATCTCTTATTGCACACACTCTGGGCATGTCTTGACCACATGCAGGTGAACTGGGACATATTTTGACTATTGCCCTCTTAAACCTTTGGTGAGTTGTACAATGACAGGTTTGTTTTCACTGACATTTTCCAAATAGATACAGGCCTGACAGTCAGTTATATGACATGACATGCTACTTACATGTCAGAGATTAGCACACTGATATGCCATGGGGACAGGGTAACAGCCAACAGATTTGGGCCAATTAACTGGACATTCTGGACATTTGTGCGGTATGATTCTGCATACAGCCTACTACCACTCCCAGGATTCGAACCATGGCTGTCTGTCCTAAAAATACAACAGTTCATGTCTCAGTTGAGTGTGCTATTTGCATTATGTTATTTTGTGCTTCACTGTTTTCAGTCTAAATCTCTCTCACTTGTACTATATGCCCTCTTGTGATTACAACAGTTATATACAGACATTCCTACACATTTTATTTATGTAGCACAGTATGGTTAACAGTGCTTAATACAACAGTACTATTAAGAGATTGCAACTCTACATTACCATATGATACCAGAGTAAACACATGCAGTCCAGCAGTTAGACCTTTATTGTCAGGCTATTATGCTTTTATTTACATACAACCTATATGAGACTCTTCCTGCCATATTCTCTGGTGTATGCAGTACATGCCTTAAACTATACAGGTTTTATACAGGTGATTAACTTTCTACTACCTTTAGATTTATTTCCTATGACAATACATGCAAGAGTATTACTAACCTGCCTCGCGTTGCAACCACTGCAATCTACAGGCATGGGCTTGCTGATTCGCAGCCCGCTCATCTGCCACTGTGAAAGACATAAGAGGAATATTTAGCCATACCTATCCATAGTATACATGAGCTGGCAATTATTAAACGGGTAGTGGACTGATACTTACACATGACTGGGGCATCCCCCATCCTCCTAGCCTCTTGGATCCACTGATCCAAGGGATGCCCCTTTCTCCACTTCAGGTAGGCATAGTGATGCCTGACCTGCTCACCAGTTCGGGGTATATGAGTGGCACTGGTGAGGTCATGGGCGACATGGTCCCAGGCTTCCGCTTTGTATTGGGAACCCTTGTACTGGCTCTGCAGCAGTCTCTAGTCATGGTCTTTCACAAGGAGCCCTGCCATGACTCTGGACTCCTGGATGCCCCAGCGCTACGTCTGAAAGTGCACACCCTCTTCCATACCAGTCATAGTGCCTACAGGAGGAAGCTCCAACCAGGTATGAGATGTATTCCTGCCTGTTGGGTTTAAATAGTGCCAATGTCCCGCACTTTGCCGTGATTGGACGGTTTTGAAAATGCTAAGCTATGGGCAAACATGCTTACCTAAGGTTGGCATTGCTTAAAGGGATATACCAATGGGCAAACTGATTTAGCTGGCCTACACATTGCTTACACCTACTAAGCTGGGCTGTGAAATGCTTAGCGTTGCTTACATTTTAATTTGCATACTATTTGCTGTTTGGCATTGATTTATTATTCATTACCTGTTATATATGTGTTTGGTATCCATGATTTATGCGTACATATACATATATTATATATAATAATATAAATATACATATAATATATATATATATATATATATATATATATATATATATATATATATATATAAATATATTATGTAGTAGGCTATACAACATAAAACTGTATATAGATTCCTTTCACATGCTCAGTTTGATTTTCCTATAGTG